>NW_020449841.1:868193-937771 GCF_003343035.1 Apteryx rowi | reverse complement strand
ACCTGCGCTCCGACAGCGGCGGCTCGGCGGCCCGCATGCTGGCGGCCGGCGCCGGCTCTGGCGGCCCGCGGCGGAGGCACTGCGGCCCGCTCTGGGGCAGCGTGGCCGTCATGGCCATCCTGGCCTTGCAGATCGCCTCCACCACCGGGCTCTTCGTCTACTTCACCATGGCCATATCCAAGGTGAGCCCGCCGGGCGCGATCGCCCCGACAGAGCCTGGGGAGGACGGCGAGGCGAGAGCTTTGTCTTGCAAAGCCTCCCCGCCTCCACCTCCCGGGGCCGTTCCGGTGCGGGGCTGCGCACCGGGGAGGGACCGGGACCAGCGGGGATCGGGCCGGCAACCCCGGGGCAGGGAGAGCCCCCGGGCGCCCGGCTCTCCCGGGACAGGGAGCTGCCCCCCCTCGGGAAGCCCCGCCAGCTTCAGGGAAGCCTCAGCCTGCTCCCCCGCCACGCCCCGGCTTTTGCTTACCCGGGACAGGCAGCTAGGAGTGCTCCACAGCGAGTTTTCCCGGCTGGAGCGGGTTTTGGCGCTGCCACCGTGCTGGGGAGCTCCGGGTGCAGCCCCCGCCCCGGGCTCAGGAGGGAGCTGCGGATCCAGCTGTGTAGGGACAGAGCCCCTGGCCCAGGCTCCATCTGGAGCTGTGCATCCAGATGTGGAGGAAAGGGCACCCCTGCCCTGGGCTCCATACAGAGCTGTGCATCCAAATATGGGGAGATGGAGTCCCTGCCCTGAACTCCATCTGGAACTGTGGATCCAGATTTGGTGGGAGGGACCTCCTGCCCTGGGCTCAGTCCAAAACCATGGATCCAGATGTGGAGAGAGGACACCCCTGCCCTGGCCTCCATTTGGAGCGGTGGATCCAGATGTGGGAGAATGGAGCCCCTGCTTTGGGCTCCATCTGGAGCTATAGATCTGGATGTGGAAGGAGGGACTCCCTGCCCCAGGCTCCATCCAGAGCTGCAGTTCCAGAGGTGGAGGGATGGAGTCCCTGCCCTGAGCTCTGCCTGAAGCTGTGGATACAGATTTGGTGGGAGGGACCTCCCGCCCTGAGCTCCATCCAGAACCACAGATCCAGATGTGGGGGGGCCACACTGTACTGGGCTCCATACGGAGCTGTGGATCCAGATGTTGAGAGAGAGAGACTCTCTGCCCTGGACTCCAGGCCACATTTACTCCTACCCCATCTCCTCCCCACACACTGCTACCACCATTCTCATCCTACTCATGCTTCAGGACTGCTAAGGCCTTCTCACCCACTTCGTGACACTCTGAAAGTGGCCTAGGTGGGGAAACCCCCCCCGATACCAGGATGTCTTAGGTGCTTGCTTCAGCCTTAATCACATCAAATAATCATGCTGGCATCCAGCCTTGCCCACCTACTCTCAGCATCACTAATGTCAAACAGTTCCCAACCCTGGCACTCTGTGGACCAGGTACTATGGCCCAACAGCCAACCTTTCCTGGGGTTCAGCAACTGACCTGCAACACTGCCTCCTGTTAGACACCACCAGACCTAAAACACTGGCTCCCAGCCACAGCACCAGCCCCACTGGTTCAGGACTCCTTCAGACCAGGCAGTGCAGAGATACAGTCCTTGCTACAACAACCTGGTGCAGGACAGGCCTGAGCCTGTTAACAGGTCCCATTGCCCCCACTGAGTTGGGCACTACAGTGGGGAAAACACCAAACAGGAGGGATCATTGGTGTGAGGAGAGAGAAAGTAAGGATGGCCAAGCATTGTTCTGGGCAGTTCCACTAATGGTAATGATCATCCCTGATGATGAAGGGCCCATCAAGAAAAAGGCCCTGGAGTGCCAAGCATTACACAAAACCACAATTAAAAAACAAACAAACAAAAAAACCCAAAACAAAAGCCCTGCCCAGGAGATCAGAGTCAGCTGTGCATGTGGGAGGAACAGCCTGGCTGCTGCCTGGCTGGGCATCCGTCTGAGCAGACTCCATCCCTCACTTTGGGGTTTGTTTCCATCCCCAGACTGTGTAGCACCCACTGTGGGGGCTTTACATGGAAGACACCAGAGAGAGGAGAGGAATGCAGGCAGACACACCATAGGGGAGGGCTGGGGCAAGGAGGAGGCCACCTAAGTGTCCTCATCTCCCTCATTTGGGAGGCTAGTCGCTGGATCCTTGTATACAAGCAATGCCCCCAGTGCAGGTAGGTGGTCAGAGCTCAGCTTGTCCAAGAGCACTATCGCTTGATGCAACCAGCCTACCCCTCAACCCAACACACACACACACACACACACACAACCACTTGGGCCTCCAGTTTTACAAAACTTACCCTATCACTTTGCACTTGATTTAAAATGCAAGTCTCCTCCTCCCCAACCTACCCAGCAGTAGGTCTCCAGGTGGGGACACAGATGGATAGGAAAACAGGGTGGTTATCCTGCAATGAGAGAGGTGCCAGTGGTACACATTACCCATCACAGCCAGCTTTAATCAAGGCAATTCAGCACAAAGCAGTCAGCGCCAGATGGGTGTTAATGCCTGGAGGGACAAGACAGGTGGTGGCAGTGACCATGCTACTGCTGGGAGTGTGCGACCCTCATCACCTGGACCAGTTGGACAAGGGCTGCCTAGGTTATGCGGGCACATGCCGTAATTAGTGCTTCTGGCAGTGCAGAGCAGTTGTGTGCACTGGCCCTTCCCAAACACACGCATGTGTTGCCAAGTTTCACATGAGCAGTCCCAAACCTAGGGATCTACACTGCGGCAGTGTGTACCTGCTCACACAGGTGAATCTTTGCGCGACTGCAGCCCAGTCAGCTGAACCCACCCCAGGCAAAACACTCCCAGGGCTACCCTTGCCTGTCTCCCAGTCATCCAGATGTGGGAGTCACTGCACCCAGATGTGTGAGCCACCACGTCACCCCCTCTCAGCTCATCACTGCATCCCATCTCCCAGCAGCGATGGTCCTAGTTCTTCCTGCCAGCCTTCATTTAGACATATTGCCAGTGGCACCAACACCCCGCCAATTTTATCTTACCTCACACAGTCTTTTTACCAGTACTAGAGTCTCTGTATTGATCCCAAACATGGCTGAGGGCACCCTGGTGGTAGATGGTGTGCAAGAAACATCAGACGAAATGAGCAACCCACAACTGTAGCTGAGGGAAGCAGACAGGCAGGTGTGAGCTGGGGGTGTGCAGGATGCTGCAGGGACTGACAACATGGCCAAGCCCAAGAACTCCTGGGTCCTCTCCTGGGAATCTGGGAACGACCTAGGTGATAAGGGCAGGATGGTCAAGGTGCCTGTATTTATTCCCAGCCATTGGTGCACCGATTTCAGGGCAGCCATCCATCTGTGCCTTGATTTCCCCCCATCTGATACAGCCGCCCAGTGTACTGAGATCCTATAGCCAGCTGCACCCCACTGGGGCTCCAGAGCCAGGGCTGAGCCAGGTCAGCCCAGGAACACTCTGTGAAGGGGTAACTCACCATTCAGCAGGCCACATCACGTGGAGGAAGGCTTCCCATCCCAAACCACAAGCCAGCACAGACTAGTAAGGGTTTGAGGTCTTCCTGGGCTGATGCAGCACTACGAGCACTTAGGATCCAGTTGCCAGCCAGCATGGTTCAGCAGCTGGAAGAGACGAGCTGTGTGAGATCACATTTTTGCAACTCCAGCTTAGCTCAGCAGTGATAATTAAAGCACCAAGAGCATGGGCCAGGCTTCCTGGGCATTTCCAGCCTCGAGCTGCAGCTGTTCCTCTGTGCATGGTGCAGCTACAGGCAGCACCAGAACAGGTCCAAGCATTGCAGGGCAACTGCTTCCCCAGGCTCTGTGAACATCTTGTTCAAAGCTGAGGATGATTTTGCTGATTAAGAAGCCCAGTCCCCCCAGGACAGGAGCAGAAGAGGAGGAAGGAGAAAGAGAAAGGGAAATTTTCGTTCTTCTCCTTTGTTTGGTGCTCTGTGGCTTTGCAATAGTCACTGTCTCACCTCCTCCTCACACTCAGCACTAGGAGTCCATGAAAGGGGCTGTTACATTTCCCCAAGAGCTGGGACAAACAAGATCCGCTTCTGCCAGCTCTTGGGGACTGTGAGAGGATGAGATAAGATTTAAACTGTCCAAATCACAAAGCAGATCTGGGACAGTGCGCAGGCTCCACCCCAGCCTCCTGCCAATTAACCCCTTCCCAGTAGCGCCAATACAGTTTCCATTTCCATTCTGACAGCACCATTCTGTCCCACCGCCACGTCTGGGATCGCAGAAGTTCAGGGTATTCTCCACTCTGTGGTGCAGCTGTGAGGGCTCTTAGCCTGTAGGAGCCATGCCAAAGGGGACTGCCCTGTGTACAGGAATTCCCCCACTGCCCCCTACAGCCAAGCCACGCATACCACCCTCATCTTTTCCATTTAACATGTGGACATCCAGGTATTTCCATTCCAGCTCAAAGCCCAGTCACAGGGGAGCTCGGAGGAGCTGAGGTGTTTGCAGCTTATCAACCAGCAGCAGGAGGGCTCAGACTTGGAGGAGCTGATCAGCAACCAGTCCTGCCTCAAGCTGGCCAACACCATCAAAGCCTACGTGACCACGGTGAGCCTAGATCTGCTGGCCGAGGGGAAAGGGGAGAATGGGGCACCCAAAAGGAGAGCTCCCACCTGCCTCCCCACCTCATTTTCCTCATCCACCTAACCAGAGAATGGCAGAGGGCAATTGCAATGCTTGATTTAAGAGGGCTCAGAGGAGAGGGGCTGCATGCCAGGCTGTCTGTGGGTCTGTGCATCAAAAGGGCTGGTGGAGCCCAGAGACACAGCATGAAGGACAAGGGAGTAATGAGAGGGGCAGGGGAGCAGGGAAGATCCTTTACACCTTTCAACCATGGGACTGTTTTTCTTCTCTAACGGTTCAGGTGACAGAGAACGTTATCCGCAGGAGCACGGTAAAGGGTGAGTTCTTTCCAGCCGGGATCTGGGGATGCAAACTGGGACTCCATTCCAGGGGGATTGGAGCTGCGAAGCATTGAGGACTTGTTTGCCTGGGTCTGGGTCACTGTGACAAATCCAGTCTCTCACGGCCAGACAGGTGGAGCCATGGTCCACATGTGCACAGCTCAGCATGAGGCCAGGGATGCCAGCGGGCTGGGGGGGGGGGGGCATGGAGCTAGGTCACTCCCAGGGCAAACTCCACCGGATGCAGTGCTGCAGCCACAAGCTGAGGCAGGAGGGGAGCAAGGCCTGTCCTGCTGGGCAGGTGAAGGACATTCATCCCCAGGCATAGTCTGGAGGGACAGCCCTGTACGTCTGTTTGGAGTCTAGGGAATCAGGGCTTGCCTGCCCAGGGGTCATCACTGAAGTGTTAGATAATCATTGACTAGGCATTTCCCTCCCCCAAGGAACCTCGCCCTCTTTGCAGGGTCAGCAGGGCCCTTCCCTGCTTGCTCAGTAAGAACATGCTCTGCCGGCATGGTGCTGGGGGTCCCCAAATGCTCTGGCCTTTACAGCCATTTCTACCTTTCCTTGCAGAAGCCCAGCGGAGCTACTTCAACACCTCGGAGGGGCAGGCTCCTCCCAAAACACCCAGCAAGCCCTCAGCGCATCTAACCCTCCGCCCACAGAGCCTGGCCCACGATGGTGAGTCTGGGAGCCCAGCTGAGCACCAGAGGGTTTCCGAAATGGGAACAGGGAAAAGATCCCACCCAAGGGCAGGGGACCAGCATTGGAGAAAGGATTTGGTGACAGCTAGGGCCATGTTCCTCCTCTCTGCTCCAAGAACACCTTTTCCACACCTCCAAGCTGGGGAGTGGGGTCACTGTCAGAGGCAGATAGAGCCACCCCCTCCCTTGCTCCCACCCTGATGCGTACTGTCCAGAGGAGCTTGCTTCCCTCCATGACCCTTCTGCTTCCCCCCAGGAAGCTCCAAGCGCTTCGGGAACCTCTCCCAGTCCTGCCGCCATGCCATTGCACGCTGGGAAGACAGCACTATCCACTCACACCTGCAGAACATCACGTACCGGGATGGCCGGCTGCGGGTCAACCAGGCAGGCAAGTACTACGTCTATTCCCAGATCTACTTCCGCTACCCCAGCGATGGGGCCAGCACCCGCATCTCTGTCCCTCAGCTCGTGCAGTGCATCAACTGGAAGACCTCCTACAGCCAACCCATCCTCTTGCTCAAAGGAGTTGGCACCAAGTGCTGGGCACCTGAGGCAAACTATGGCCTCCATGCTCTCTACCAGGGGGGACTGTTTGAGCTCAAAGCTGGTGACGAGCTCTTCGTCTCCGTCTCCTCCTTGGCCATTGACTACAACGACGCTGCAGCCAGCTATTTTGGGGCTTTCCGGCTCGACCTGTGACATCCTCCTCATCCTCATGTCCATCTTCTGACCAAACCTGCTCCTTCCATAGTGACTCTCCTGTGTGGCCCACAGACAGTCTTCGCAGTCCTGTTGCCTTCACCTGTGCGGGATGGCAGCCAAACAGCCAGCCTCCAAGCCAGGAGGACAAGGTGCAGTTTAAAGCCCTCCACATATTGTCCCTTGTGGTGAGGGACAAAGCCAAGAGGAGGTCACAGCATGTGGCTCCCAATAGAGACCTGGTGTGGTCAGTGCTATGCAAGGGAGGATGAGTGCCACAGCCACTGCAAGCCTGGCCCCCCCCGGAGAGTGGAGGGGAGGAAACCAATGAGCCAGGAAGGGTCTGCTCTCTGAGGGCCAAAAAGGGACATGCGTGAAGGATAATTTCGCATCCCTGGCAGCACATGACCTCCCCAGCTCCTGTCTGAGCAAACAAAGCAGGGAACATGAAACAGCTGTCACACCAGCTCCAGCAGCAGCCTGCCCTGTCCAGGGAGCTGGAGGGCACACAAGGACCCTGCCAGAGCTTGGGTAAGGTTACACAGGGAACACAGAATGGGACAGGCCTCTAGCAAGAGCCACATCACCAAGATGCCTTGCAACCATGCAACATGCACCCACCTATCTTCCATCCCCAGCAAGGTAAAGGCACATCCACAACTGCAATAGAAATCCTCCCCACAGCAGGAAAACCCTCTGCAAGTCCAAACACACAACTGGCACAGCTGGACATGGCAAACCAGGCTGTGAGCTGCTGAGGAGCACAGTGCGGAAGGTATTAGGCCAGAAATCAGGTTTAGCAGAGAGCAGCAGTGTGGTGAGTGTGGCTGCAGGGCTGGCCTTCCTCCCCTCTCTGCCTGCAGATACGTGGGAGATCCAGCACTCATGGCCACCAGTTATCAGAAGGGTATGAAGGAGTTTCGGTTCAGGCTAGTTAAAGCCTGGAGTCACACCAGTAATTGGCTTCAGAGGGTCAAAGAGCAGAGCCACAAAGCTGGATTAATTACCAGCAGAAGTGGCCGCACCTAGGCACATGGCAGAGATGCACATTTTTCCTGAGCCAGGTTAGACAGCAAGGCGACACATGAGCCACAAATATCCCCAGTGATCCTGCACCAACAGAGGCCAGTGTGTAGTGCCTCTGGCTCAGCATCTCCTTCCTGTCCCCAAGCAAACACAGATATGTCGCACCAATGAGAGGGTGCAATGCTGCTGCCCAGAGCCTTGGGAAAGCTGGTCAGAACACGGAAGGCCAGGGCAAGCTGGAGACCTGTAAGGCTGAGATGCTCCTGGGCTGGCCATCAGCAGGCTGGCAAAAGCAGCAGCACCTGCAGATCCCCGAGTGCTTCTTTGTGGCACATACAAACCCCTGAAAGTGAGGAAAAGTCATCAAACTGCCCTGATCTTCTGTTCCCAGGGAGCAGTCAGCCCTGCAGCAACTCTCATGGTGCCACGTGCTGGAGTCCCAGCTGGGGAGGCTGCACGTGGGGAAATGGTATTGCAGAGTCCTGGCACTAAGCTGAGCTGACCTCAGGGTGCTGTGAAGCGAGCCAGTCCGTCCCGCAGGGCAGAGGCCAGCTCAAATACACAGGACCACAGAGCCAAGGAGCTTCACACCAGGTCTCCCCTTCACTCCTGTCTCTTCTGACCAAGCCTCGCTTTTCTCTGGGTTTTGTTCCTCCGAGCCCGGCTCTCACATTGTTAACCGTCAGGATTTCAGCTTGGGTCACACAAATCCCCAGGCAGCTGCATTTTCCCTGTTGCTATCTGCCCCAGTGCTACTGCAGCAGTGACACCAGGGCTACACAAGCCCAAGCGGTGCCAGCACAAGCTCCAGGACAGAGAAGAGCAAACCCCCATGGTCAAACTGCAGGTACACCTCAGACACAGAAGGTGGGTTTGAGCAGGGCAGAACATGATTAAGTTGGCTTGGTCTGTGGATGCTGGGGTGGATACAGCCCCCTTTTGTAATTACTTGTATATTCTCTGTATCATACTAAGACTGTTGATGTGTACAGACATGTGACAGCAGCACAGGCTCCCAGGAACGACACGAGTAGCCCTTGTACCAGCAGGGCTGTGGGGGAGCTCAGTGCTGGTTTAAATAAACCCTGTACTCCGGTGCTGGCCTCACACCTCTTTGCATTGGGCACCCTGTGTGACTAGTTGCGGGTCTCTGAGCAGCCACAGTGAGGTGGATCAGACAAGCAGTAACTTGACAGTTTGATATCTGGGCCAGTTCAGGTGCTCTCTGCTATGATGCTGCAGAGCACTTGGACCCTGTGCAGCTCCATTCACTGCCTAACAGCTTTCTCCACCTGTCTGCACCCCCGTCTCTTTCCCTATTCCTTGTCCTAGCAGATAACCCAGCACAGAGACTGTCAGTGAGCAGCAAGAACTGCAAAGGGTCAGAGCAGAGCATCAGATTGCCCCCTAGCACCTGCAGACCCACTCCAGCTCCCCGAAATATCCACACCTGGCAAAAGTGTCAGTCTAGCAGAGTCCTGCCTTCCAGTCCCGCTCCCTGTGTTGGCCCTGATGTGCATCCAGCAGCAAGGGTGCAGAGTGGTGGTGCTGGGACACTGGCAGCAGCTGTAGAGCAGTTCAGGTACCATGCCAGAGCTGCCGAGTGCCAAGGTCGCCTTGAGAAATGGGCTTGTGCAGGTTCCCCGGAGCTCCTTCTCTAAGTGTTGCAGGCCAGCCCTAATGAAGGCTGCAGGCAATAAGTGGATCTTGTCTCATCTTGCATCTTTAATGCCTCTAGCAGCTCATCAGTCAGCTTGCCTGGGCCAGGGCCATGCCGGGGCAGCTGCCACCTCTCCCCCACACTCCTGCAAATGCCCAGGGCATTCCCAGGAAGGTGCGCTTCCCAGGAAGGTGTGCTTCCTGGTCCTCCTTTGGGGTTGCCAAGCCCAGCCCAAGGCTGCTGGAGCCTGCACACAGCTCAGCCCTCAGCAGAAAAAGCTGCCAAAGGCCAAACAAGAGGGTGCTGAGATGGGCTGGTTGTCCTTCATGGCACAGCAGGGGCAGGGGCAGGGGCTGTTTCTTGCTGCTGCTCTCCCTGCCGCAGCTTTCTGGGCCCAAGCCATCTCCGTTTGCAGCCTCTGCTGGGGCTGAGAGCTGGTACCAGGCTGAGCCAGGTCACTCCCATATGTTCCCGTACTGGGAATGTGATCTTCCCCCCAGACCCAGGAGAGGTTGGCCCTTTGCTGTTCATCAGCCTTCATCTCCCTGTCCTGCCGGGCCCAGAATAGGAAGAGGCAGTCCCTCATTATAGCTCTTGATCTAGGAGGTGGATACGAAAGGGTCCCCAGGGCCAGGGTGTGGCCAAGGAACCCTTGCCTACAGCAGCATGGAGAGAGGGAGAAGGCTGCGGCACTCTCCCTAATTGCTCTCTGCCAAAGGGGCAAAGCAGCTGCTCCAGTCAGGGCTGTGGGCTGTGAAGGGACTCCAGAGTCTTGCTTCACCCCAGGCTGCCCTGTTCCCTGGCTGAAATCCCATGACCTTGGAGAAGGAGGCGAGGCTCGCCCGTGCAGTGTGCTTGTCCCTGATCGTCATGTGTTTTGCTCTTACCCAACACAAACAAAGCACAAAAGCATGCAGTACAGCTGGGTTACATGTAATATTGCTTTAGCAAAGATACCCAAACATGCCAGGCCTCGCTGCATGTTCACAGTCCAGCTCGTTTCTGGCACTAATACGAAAACCCTTCCTTCCAAAGGTACCTTTCAGATGGTCCCTTATTCTTCTACCTCCCATTCTTGCTCCTGCTTTCTGGGCTGCTTTAGTGACTAACAACAGGACTCCCAGGGCCCTCAAAAACCTTAACAAACACCACTGCAGAGAAACTTCACCCCCAGGAGAGTGCAGGACTTGTCTGGGCTCCCAGGTACTCAGCTGCTGAGCTGTCTTGGGCCACTGACCCTGCAGTCATGGGAACTTGGCGCTGAATCAGACAACTGCAGAAAATGGAGCAGGGGGCCTAGGAGTAAGGGGTGGGGGGTAGTCTCTGAAATATGCTTTAAAGTGTTTCCCCCAGCATAGAGCAGGGGGTAGGAGATTGCTGTTTTCCACGCAGCAACCAGGAGCCCCCAGCATCTCAGGTAAGCCATCCTGTTGCGTGACCTGGGAGAGTCAGGCCCAGTGCCAGGTGGGCTGACGGGCTGCTCTAGTTTCTTGGAAGAGAGACAAGTCGTGGGTGGATGTTTCTGTAGAAGAGAAACTGCAAGAGCATCAGGCCAAATAGCAGCCTCACTAATCTGGCAAAAGCCAAGCAACACTGGGCAATGAGAGACATGACAGACTGGAAAAAAAATAGTTGAAGCAGTGGGGTGTAGCCTGGCTGAGGCCTGAGAGTATGGTGCCAAGGTCCCAGCTCTGCAACATCTCTGGCAGATCTGTGAGTTTTCCAGTTCTCCTGGTCTCAGGGCAGCCACGGGTGCTTCACAGGACCCAGTGGCAGGGAAAAAGCCTTGCAAGCATTCCCCAGATCTGGAGCTACTGCTGAACATGTCTCTGAAACAACCAGATAGCCCTCATCAATGGCCACATTGGAGGAGATCAGTATCCTGCAGAGCCCTGGTATCCCTGCTCTGCTTTGCCCCTTTGTACACCTGGGACTCTGGAGCATCTCTATTCCTCTGCTGGCTCCCAAACAGCCAGCACCCTGGAGAGGCTGGCAGTGCTATTGAGAATAGCAGCAAGCATTTTAAAGGTGCTCTAGATTCCCTTTCAAGCATTACAGTCATGTAAAACAGAAGCCCAGCAGCAACAAGCACTCTCCACCTTGAGAAAGGAGAAGTTTTGTTTCAGCATTTCACAGGCTGCAGACACAAGCGGACCCCAGCTGGCTCCATTAGCAACACAAGAAACACAGCTGGCTCCAGCTACATCTCCACTGGAGGGATAAACAAAAACAAACAAAAAAAAAAAAAAAAGAGGAAAGGCAAAAGCTTGCAAGTGTCAAAGAGAGCAGTCCTAGGGAAAAAAACAGTGCAGGCACCTGATGGTTGGCTCCTGGCTAAGCTGGCCTGGGGTGCAGCAGTGGGAGAGCCCCGGCCAGCCAGCTGCTGGGAAGGATTTCTGAGTGCTTGGCTGTGCCTTTTCCCCATTTCCATGCAAACACTGAAGCTGGCAATGGAGGGGGAAGAGGGGACAGGGTAGCAGGACTGGAGCTCCCCCAGGACAGCTGCAGGCACAGGTGGAAAGAGCTTCCAGGGTCCGCTTCCAGGTGCCTGCAGAGGGGCTCTGGAGAGGGTGCTTTATCAGCTTGAGTCACCAAGTCCTGACGCATCATCTCTTCCTCACTGTGAAACTTCCCCTTGCAAAGCAACCTCACAATTCCCAACCCTCCTGTGGCCTTAGAGGAAGGTTAAGATGAAAATGAGAGGTTGAGAAAAGCAAAGCAATCCAGGGAATTCAGATGCACCTCTGCAACACCAAATTGGAAGATGATTTTAGATTTCCTGAACTGCTCTGGAAATTTCACAACAAACAGCGAGCACAGTTGGAGTCAAAACCGTATTGTCCGTGCAGCTGGGCACAGGATAACTGCCTGCTTTCTGTACATCCCACCCCACTGCCCCTGCAGGCAGACTCTTTGCTTTCATTCCCCCAGTCACACTGATGTTTCCAGCATCAGGCAGGACTGCTTGCTTGTACAACGGCAAGTCCTGGGTTTTGTAAGTTTGATTTTAACAAAAAGCCCCAAAGGCTGGGCCACATCAACCCAATGGCCACATGTGCAACATCCTCAGAAACTGAGTATCTTCATTTTAAAGAGCAACTGGAAAAGGAAGAACTTGGCCTGTACTGTTTTCCCAGTTGAGAGTTTATTTGCACAAAGTTATGCAAAGATTTTTTTCCAGGAATTACTGTGGAACACCCTGAAGCCTCAGTCCTTGAATGCATGAAGAGGATGGGGAATCTTTAACCAAGAGAGCTTGAAGTCATAACCATAACCTGCTAGCTCTCTCTCTCTCTTTTTTCTTTTTTATATATATTTGCCAGAGATGCAGAAAGCAGGATGGATGCAACCAAGACAGAGCACAGGGCAGGCAAGCACTACTCCTAATTCCTGCACCAGGAGATCTGGTTAATCATTAAGCCTCTGTGCCTCAGTTTTCCCACCTGTACAAGATGTCTAGTGCTGTCAATCTTTGTAAAATGCTTCAAGACCCGTAGGTGAGTACTATACAACAGTGCAGCACATAGAACTCGTACCTACTTCTGGTAGCATCACTGATAGAGCACTTTTATTCCACAAAGGCAGCTCAGCAGCAGAAACACAGGTAAAAATTCCTGAGCGTGGTCCATGTTTTAGACCTGCTTTCCACACAATCAAGCCTTCACTGGCTGCAACCACCTCTAGATATTTCTGCCTCTAATGTAGCTCCTAAGTTTCACACAGCTTTCCCAAGGGAGCTGAACAGCCACGCTGCACAACTGCAAGGAGCCTGACTGGCCTCTCCTACAATGGGAAACAAGGTAAGTCCAAAGAAACCTTATCAGCACATATGGCTTCCCAAACCATGTCATCTGTCTCAGGGCATATTTCTGGCAGCAAGGATAACACCAGGGAAATACTGAACCATATGTTATAGTGAACTTTACACCAAAAAGCTGTGTATATGCCTGTATATATTTATACATATAAATATATATATATATATAATCACACACACACAGAGCATTTGCCACCTAACAGCATATAAAATAATACCATTGGCTGCATTACTCATCTGTTTGCCGATTAGGCAGTGTCACTTTGCCCCGCAGTGATTTCTTCCTGCAGCTGTGAAGGCAGAGTCATGGACAAAGTTGGAAAAGCCAAGTGTCTGTGTGTATGTGCCTGTGTGTGTCTGTCTGTCTGTCTGCTTGTGTGTGTGTGTCTGCATGTTGGAGCTGCTTATGCGAAACATGTGGTTTCAGGGAACAGGATCAAAATAAATCTCAGTGCCAGCAGGCCAGTTGCAAAATGTCTCCAGAAGTGAGAAAACAGTTTACCTCTCATTTTAAAAAGGCAGCATGGATTAACATTGACACGCAGGCTTCATGGGTGGCTTTCCTGATCTCTGCCAGAGCCGAGTATGGCAGACTCAAAATTTCACGGAAAAATCGCCCCAAACTCGAATCAGACTCCTTAAAAACACCAGGAGATGGATTCAATCGAGGTACTGAACAGCATACTCCATCTCCCCACTCCCTCCGCATATAGCCACTCCTGTTCCCCTGCAACCTCCAAACGGAATATTTCAGAAAACCTCTCTGCCCTTGTCTGCCCCTTTAAAAAAGAGCTTGGGTGAGGGCAGTCAAGAGCACTTGTAACAACGTTTTCAGACGAACCTGAATTCTCATGGCTTCACCATGTTTATTTGATCCGGATACATACTCTTTCCTTGTAGTTGCTGCCAAAGCAATATCTTATCTGCATTGTCTTGAGGCTTTGCTTTCAATTCATTGTGTGGCTGCAGAGACAGATCAGACAAATTTGCCAGACAGTAGAGGGCGTTTACCACGCTTTGTTGTCCTTTGTCTCAAAACAAATTCTGGGGCTGCAGTCTCTCTTTTAGCTTATTATTAACCCGTTCATCTCAGCCTGCAGGTCTTCTGTTTGCAGGCATTCCCTTCCCAACAGGTCTGATTTTATTTTCGAGTCCCAAGTCCAGAGCAAGTTCTCGGAGATAAGGAGGAAATCCACACTGAAAAACACGTCAACACCCCAGGAAACCATTTCTTGGAACAGCATAAATAAAGCATACAAAGAGAAAGCCCTGGTGTACTAGAGGTTATGACCCTATTATCACGTAAATACAGAGGTGAGAATTCAGAAAGCTCGCACATCATGCCACTGCTCCTCCAACATCTTCAATCCCACCTCACTTCCCTGCATGCCTTACTTGGGGGTAGCACAGTGCCAACTCTTCCCCAAACATCAGTTAATCCTCAAAGCAGAAAAATAACAATTAATAAATCCAATTCCTTCAGCGAGAAAGATTCAAATAGCCACAGGAAGCAGGACACTCATTAACCTGGTCCTACCTACAGGAAAACATTAATGCGCTTACAATGCAAGGGAGCAGAATCAGCCCTGTGCTGCTGTGAACAGGAGACCCTTTTCATCCACTGCATCTGCACCAGTCCCACTGGAGGCATGTTGCTCACAAGGCTTTCACCAAATGCTTTCAAGCAGGTGCTTGGACTCGATGACCTCACCACTGTGCCCGCGCTTGTGCTCGCCGAGCACTGCAGAAAACCTCTGCAAAATTCAGGGAAATTCTGTGAAAAGCTCAATGGTTTATTGGATGGAGCCTCCAGGAGCGTAGCTGCAGAGGGTCTGCAGCCTGAGACGTTATGGTACTGTGAGGTCCCACC
Organism: Apteryx rowi; assembly: GCF_003343035.1. Lineage (NCBI taxonomy): Eukaryota > Metazoa > Chordata > Aves > Apterygiformes > Apterygidae > Apteryx > Apteryx rowi. Next base: position 923,076 of record NW_020449841.1, on the reverse strand, counting down.
AAGATGCCAGGGGAGGGGTACTGCTTTGAAGATGACTTCTCTCCCCTCCAATATTGAATTTCCCTTTACTGCCCAGACCTTGGACTTCTAGCAACAGGCCTCAGGGCTGCTGGAACACTGAATCTGATCCCAGCAGCTGTATCATTCCTCCTTTATCACTAGCACATGCATGATCTTGTGTGTCACAGTCCTACATTTTTTTCCTGCTTCTCTCCCAGCACAGAGATCTCCTGGCCCAAGTCCCTCTCCCTGGCTCTGAACATGCTCTCCTTTTGGGAACAGCAGCCTGTATGCAAGGAAGCAGCTGAGCTGAATTGATCCAGACCCATATATCCCATGTACCAAAGGAAAGACTAGCTACACTGTTTTCCTCTTTACTACCCCAAGTGAGACAAGCCAGAGGTACCAGAATAAACAGTTCCACTTTCTGGCTTCCTCAGCGTTGTCCCCAATGGTGTGGGAGACACAGGATGAAATCTGCCACACTGGTCACCACTGTCCCTTTGCTCTTCTCCTGCCCATCACTAGGAATCTGGACAAATCTGCAAATGAAATTTGTGACCTGAGAAAGAGCCTGCCCCTTCCACCACCCTGCTTCCCACCCACAAATACCCTGTATCTGCTGCCTTAGGCCAGTTTGGCACAAGGCAGGGTGAATAGAGGGGGGATCATGATGCATTTTACACTATATTTCATTAAGGCAAAGTTCAGAGGATGGAGCATTTCTCCTTGGCCGGGGGAAGGACATGGGTCAAGCAGAAGAGTGTAACTGAGAGCCTACCACTCCAGTGGCCCCACATTTCCATAATAAGCTACCTCATGCATTTTTTTGTGTTCAACTCCTAGCACGTACACTCCCTGGAAGACAAAGTCAACCTCAAATCACAACCCACCTTTAAGACCAAAGCTATAACAGGCATCTGAACCTCTCCCAGAAATTGTCCTGAATAACATATTTCATAAATATAACATCTTCCCCCAATTTCCCTTCCTCTTTAGGGTAAGAGGTAAAGAAAACAATTTATAGACAGACATCTCCTCGCACAGTTTCACCCCCAAAGTCAGGAGGTTTCAGCAACAGATGAGAAAGTGTTTAAAAGTGCACCAACACCAGCCATATCTCTGGTTGTTTAACCAAGTGCTGCAAACCACATTTCTTGCTTAGCAAGTGAGCTCAAAGGCTTGGTTTTATTTTTCAGGTTTACAGATTTATACAACCACTTTTCAGCTTCCTCCCTGAATTCTCACTGGAGATGACATGTACAATGTGCTGCTTGCTGATGAGAGACCCCACGGCTCCTCCTGGAGTACCTCTGAAGGTAAAGCAACACAAAAGCAACAAGCAGATGGAGCAAAACACTTTGCAGCAGCTAGAACACTCTGGGGCAGGAGAACCTCTTTCCAAGACAGTTTTATTGATCAGGGCCAATGTAGAAAATGATTGAGTTAAAAAAATATATAAATATTATTACCAGCTTTCATTTTAAAAACAAATGAGTGCAGAGATCTTTTCAGACAAGAGGCAGGTTTCTCCTTCACAAAGAGAAGTCTTTTACCCCTTGCAACATTTTTTTATTTGCCCATCATCACTATGTTTGGTTTGGCACAGTAAGGACTCAAAATCCTGTCTCCACCGAGGACCAAGGCTCTCTAAAATGCAGCTCTACCAGGCTTTCCCACAAATCCCGGGTTCATGTTTTCTGACAACTCTCACCTGTGATGTGATTTTTTCAGGCCAACCTTTTGAGGACAATTTGCCCACACTGCAAAGTCGCCCGATAAGCACACCAATGGCTCATTGCCCCAAATCCACAGACTAACACCACCTTCAGAAACCCTAGAATGAGCTTATTTTGCAGCTCATCAGGCAACACTTCCAGGGCCAGCTGACAGCTCAGAAAGGGACACCACTGGCAAAGAGAACAGCAGCCAAAGCTCCAAAACCAACTTCCAGGAGGTGAAGAGATGCCACAGGGTTACCTGCTGGTTCATCAGGGTGCCAAACAGGTGTTTCCTGCCCCGAGCCTGGGAACTCCTCACTGCAGACCCTTTACAGGATGCCTTCCAGGAGAAGTCTTTCCTCTCCAAGCACCCCTCCGATTTGCCTGACACTACCTGTGAGGGTTGGGCTTCAAATGCCTCCAAACCTGCATGACACAGCCTCTGTGGGCCTCCTCTGAACATCTGCTCATCCCCAGATAAGGCACCTGCCAACTGCAACAGTCCAGCTTTGTTAATGGGTTTTCCTTTCAGCAGCTCTTGCTATTTTGCTGGCACGCAGTGCACTACTGCCACTTTCCCAGAAACGGTCGCTCCTTTTCCCCTCTGTGAGAACAGTGCTCAGCACATTAACTGACATGTTACATGCTAATGACTGTGGCAGGATCTCGGCTCTCATGTAGTGTGGGTCTAATTAAAGGAGACAGTGGGAGTTGGGGGTTACGCTCACAAGCTAGAGCCTTTCTGTATATTGTAAGGTAAGCAGAAAAGTGTAAAACAAAAAGCTTTGTGCTTTCTGGGGTCACAAGTGTGCCAAAAGCAAACAGGATCTCGTGTGGGAAAGAGCATCTATGGGGACAAGCCTCTAAGAATAGGACATAAGCATTTAAAAGCAAAGTTTCTGATGCAACCACCCAAAGCCTGCTGACAGCCAGAGCAGAGGCAGAATGTAAACCATACCAAGCTACAAAGCATTTCCAGGCATACCACAGCTTTTGTTTTAATTCTAAGAGGACAGAGCGAGAGATCTCCTGCTGCACAAAAACACCACAGACAAAGTCAAGGCATTTATTTTCTTAAAAGATATCTGATCCAGTAGTAACATGTTGGTATGAGTCCCCTTTCAACCATACAAGAATTCAAGTGGCAGACATCATCTCACTGCAGCATTAAAGCAGTGGTGACAGATACCTGTTGCTGGATGGCTTTGAAAAATAAACAAACTGACTTCTGTGCAAAGTAGAGATGAGAAATTTGTTTATTTATACTCAAGAGTTTAAGACTGGCAAAATTTCCTGCCAACTCTAGACATTTACCGACAGAACAGGTGTATCATGGGCTGGGGTAGCAGTGTCAGGTTGACACCTCATCACTTCCTGCCAGTGATGCCTCAGCCTTGTTCTGAAGGTACCTCAGCCAGGGACGAGAGCAGTTCAGTTGCCGTGGCCTCTTCAGTTGAGATTGCCAGAGAGGCATGCTTGTGCAAAGTGCAACACGTGTTTAACAGCCAGAGGTTTGTCCATCAGGAAGCGGATTAGGAGCCCCCCCTCATTTCTCCAGCTCCTTAATTCTTGGCCATCACTCAGTGAGAGCTTGGCTCCCTTCATGCGGACACTCAGCTCAGGGCTCCCTTGTGAATGCCCAGGGGTGAGCCAGAGATGAATGGAAGCTCTCTTTCCAGTAACAATCCTCAGTCACAGACAGTAAAATAAAGCCTGCTCTAGATAGAAGCCATAGTGAATATCATTGGCCTCCAAATGCATTTATATATTTTCAAAATTTCAGTTTTTATTAACATAAATAATTTGATAAAATCTGGGACAGGGATTTGAGAAGCACAGACGTGGAATGGGACAACTGAGGGACAAGTCATTTTGTTGACAATGGTCAGAAAGGGTTTTTATTGCATAGTTGTTGGTAAAAGGAGAGACACCAAGTGGCGAACATACATAAAGTGGCAGTTTTCTCAATCCTAGAGCCAGGATTTGAGCCTGAGTTTGGTGCAGGACTGGGGAGAGGAGTAGGGAACAGAATATGCATTTATGTAAACATCTTGGGTACAGGAGTCTCCACTAAGACATCCTCAGACACTGCTGATTAAGGAAGAGGTCAGTTGTGCAATATCTAATGTGATCAGGGATTGGATGGAAGTGCAGTAAAGCCAGGGCAATAAACTTAGGACTCAGCCTTTACCATTTCAGTTACAGGCTCAAGAGAAATCAGGAGGAGAAATCCTTAGGTAGATATCTAAGAAAAAAAAATGACAAGAATACAACCATTAACGCCTTCTGTCTGCAAGCCACAAAGTGAAATTAAATACATTCATAAAAGAGTAACCAAAATAAGCTTCTTCCCAATCAGAAATAGAGTTCAGTTTTAAGCAGATCTGCTCCTTAGGTGATTTTTTTTGTTTTCATTCTTTCACCAAACCATCCTCAGCTAGCCGATACTGATAACTAAGGAGTTGAGCTCCTATGTGGGGTCAGTTACAAAGCTGTCTTACAATTTGGTAAGTGCTTTTTTTTTTTTTTTCCTCCTCCTTTTTTCTCTCTCCTTCTGTTTTACTGTAGAAGGACTTAAGTGGCTAACTGGGAATACACTGCCCCTGAGTTATAATTGTTATCTTTCTGCCACCACCTGAATGCTGCATGCAAAATCATCCTTCTCCTTCAAAGCTTCTGAAGACACAGAACTGGGTCCTTGTCTTTCCCTCCCCACATTAGTTACAAGAATTCAAATAAAATAAAAAAGAGATAATTCTGTAGCATTTTGCTTTTACTCCTTCATGGAATCTTTCCAATGCAACTTCACAAAAGCAATGTAAATAAAGTCCTTTTTCTTCTAAAGAGAAGATTAATTTCCACAGATTATGTAGTGCAATTGGTTATCCTGTAGAAAAAAAAAATATATCTATCTTCTTCAGTTCCACAGAAGGAAATGCCAAAAACAGTTGCAAGGTCTCAATAAAAATAGGAAAGAATATCCAGGATCTTTATAAAGTTTCTTCTGTGTCAAACACACAATACCTATTAGTCTGCCTTTAATTGAAGAGTATAGAATCTGGGTCCTGGTTAGCCAACTGTGCAATGTGCTTTAATACATCCTTTTTGGTAATGATCCCAAGTAGCTTCCTAAAAAATGAACACACATTATTAGTGCATCAGCTCCCAGAGGGCATATGCTCAACTCTCACAAGGCTTCTCAGATGATAATTTGTAATGCTCTGCAGTAGTCAAAGTGCTTTTTCGGATCACAGTGCAGTTACTCCACAGGAAGTATGGTGTTCACCATCTCCAATCAGATATTCTATCAGTATTTCATACAAACACAGGTAAGAAGATCAGAGCCAAAAGACAAGTGTTAATAGTTTTCATTAACACCCACCAACCTTCTCCAAAAAGATCAATTTGAATTTCTAGGACTGCATTTTAAGTCCTGATCCTCTCAGCAGCTTTAATTTCAAAAAAGGAGTTGTTCAAGAGCCATGCCAAGATTCGCTAATGCAGGGGACTAATTAAACAAAACTTCTGCTGGAAAGTGTTGGTTAACAATGCTACTTTCTGTCAGAAGCAGAATAGTTCAACTAGTCCAACTGCATCACTACCATATCTGGTAACACAGAGAATAATTCCTTTTATAGTGTCACTTCAGTGAACAGATAGTGACTTAAATCATTAGTTTTAATTCTTTGCCCTCACTCATCCCTGCCTCAACACACAATTCCTGAACTGACACTAAAGTGAATTCAAGTCATTACACAATGTGCATGACCAGATTTGAGATGGAAGAGGTCATGAGCCCTTTCCATCTGTGTTAGGGATGTCAAAGTCATCACCATATGGACCTGTGTTACGACTTCACTGTTTCCATTACTGCCTCAACCAAAAGCAGCTCAGGGCTTCCACAATTGCTTGTTTCCAAGTTACAGTTGCTCTGGTTGGTACTCAGTGCTCTGCATGTTGGAGGCCTTCGCTCACTTGAAGGAGAGCAGGTCTCAACTCAGATCTATAAGTAGTTCAACATTATCCTATGGGATCCCGGGCCCACGGTCTGCCTGAAGCATTCTTACCCATTGTGAGTGACCAGACACTGGCGCAATCCGAGCTTGCGGAATATATCCACGACAATTTCCATGGGCGTTTGGTCTGTCACTGTGAAAGGACTGAGGTCCAGGATGCTCCTGAGTTTGAGCATGGATGGGGAGCTTGGAGGCAGTGGAGGAGAGTGGTCAGTGAAATAAATAATTGAAGTGCTCACAATCCCATCCTGCTTCTTCCGGGCATTTTCTGGAAAAGGAAATATTTGATTAAATATCATCCCTCCTTTCCTTTTCTAAGTAGAAGAGCATATGCTTTTCTCTCTCTGACCACATTGGGATGACCTTAACAAAGGTCCATTCCTTCACTTCACCCACACCGTTTCACAAGGCATGTACCTAATGACCCAAGTAGAGGTGCAATGTTTCCATCCTATCTTTTAATAACTGTATCATTACCTCCAAGGACTCCAACATTTCACTCCAAGGATGAGATCTACTGCAGGTCACAAACCATGCTACAGTGCTTTGCCTAAACATCAAGGCTGCCACACATCTCAGCATTTTCCTCTGGCCAAAAGAATGGAAACTTTTAGAGAAAATACCTTTTCATGTCCAGAGATACCCACTGCTGCACACATTTCCCATTCAGAGGAAGTGCAGTGGGATAAGTGTTGTGTAAAGGCAAATTCTGGAGACCTTTAACTTGCCAGTTTTAAGAGTGATTAGATAATATGCTTTGTACTTTTACCATTCACTGATCTGGGTACCCTGCAGAGTAGCTAAAGTATTTTTTAAGAACTTTACCTGCTGGCTCAGACTCTGCACACATGAACTAGAGTTCAGACTAGAGAACAGCTCAGCATGGTCTTAAGTACTTGCCACTACTCAGATATTTACACTAGTGCATTACAGCTCTCCTCCTACACAGGCATTTTGGATGCCTGCTGTATCATAGCTGTGATTTGATATTTACATTACTAGACTCATTGGGAAGTGGCTGACTCGGTATCCAAAAAAAAMCCCAACAAAAAACAACAACAAAAAAACACAAACAAAGAAAACCCACACTGAATACCCTTCAGCAGGCTATCAAAAGCTAAATCCCATCCTGTAGCACACAACAATGCCTTACTGTGCTTATCTTGGGAAATAGGTTACTCTCAAGAAGTCCCTGGAGATTCAGAACACCACAAAACCAAGAAATCATGGTCATACCACAAAGCAGCCTGACGGAAGGAAACGCACATAATTACAATGCGACAGTGTGCTTTTTCTATATTTGCTTCCATATTGTCATAAACATTTAGCCAGATATTTATCAAGAGAACTTAAGAACAGTATCTGCATGCTCCAAAAGACTATATTGCACATGTCCTAAAACTGGCACCGAAAACCTACTTTAAAACAGAGAGGGAACAGCCAGAGCTGATTCACGGCTGCAGACAACTTAACTACAAAAGCTACTCTGGTACTGCCATGGGACGAAGCTAGCTCAGGACCAGAATTTCACATTGTCCCTACAGAAAGTTCTCAAGCTTGAACTGAGATGGTGCATTAAACCACGCGCTGGAGAACACACCACAGACTTCACACATGTTTAATAYCTTGAGATCATGCTATTCAAGAATCATGCATCTGCTTTTTCCCCCAAGGTAACTGCCACCCTCTTCTCTCCTGCTCCTTTGCACCAGTGTTCATGTGGCCCCAAGAAGAGTTGGAACAGTGAACAGATCTGCAGGAAGCTAACCCAGCAATGAGGAAAAACACATTTTTAGCTGAATCAGTTCTCCTATCCAGCTCACCACGGGGCTTGCACGAACCCTGCTTGGTGACTGCACAAGGAAGTGTTGACCAAGGTAAGTCCAGCTCTCCAAAGCTTTGTGTAGATGCTTGAGCCCAAGCTACTGCTGGATACAATCAATAAGGACTAAACAGGCAGGGTGTGTGGGGCTAGGTGCCCTTATGCCCAGTCCCAGTCTTCATTTCAGTGCAGACAGCTTTTAAAGGACTGAAATGCCCCTCAGCCCTAATGCACTCAGATGTTTCCTGACTCATCAACAAAAGAAATACCATTCCACATAAGCCAGCAAGAGCTACCATGATGAGAACTTGAGCTTGAGCTTCTGATGTTGGGAAACAGCAGTTGCAAGTTTCCAGGAAACACGAGAGCAAGAGGAACCTATAATGTGCTCTAAATTGTGATATGGCAAGGGCAGAAGTGTTGTTTCCAAGGAGCTCAACTCACATCACAGATGAAAACTGCATCCAAGTGATGACAGAACAGCGTTTCATCAAGTTCTGCCAGCACCACATACCACCTGCTTCAAAACAAACAATGCAGGGCACAAGTGAAATAAGTAAAACATTGGGCTGGCTTTCAGTGATGCAGAGAGAGGGAAGACTCTCCTTAAACATCAACATCTATATTTACAGGTTTGGCAGTGCCACCTCAAATGTGACCCAATATTCAGTACATACACCTAGTTTCCAACCAGACTTTTTTCTTGAATGCAATATAACAAGATTTGAGATATTAACAATTAAGAAAGCTTTCCATATCCACAAGACACAAAGACAAGGAGGCTTAGTTCTTGCTGAAAAGAAGTCTCATGCTCCACATTGGTGCCTTAAGGTTTATGAGTTCAGCAGAGCTGCACTAATTGCACTGTGGAAGTTGCACTGTCCTTCGCTCTCAGTGCTTGCAAACCCCACATTCCTGGGGGATGGGGATGCTTGCTTCAGTAAGCATATTCCCACCACTGTTGGGTGTTTGAATTTGTGAAGTTACAGCCTGTACCATTTAAGGCCTCTAAATGCACCACTCAACTACACAATATCTTGCCTCTCTTCACTTACCGATTGAAATGATGAGGTCTCTCCTGAGGACAAATCCAACAAGCCTTTGGGACTCCCGTGACACCACCACCGGGTAGCCACTGTACGTTGTTTCATTGATTATGGCCTCAACATCTTCTACTGTCATGCTGTCCTGAGTGATGACAGTCAGAGGAGGATCATTCCTCCGTGGCCTCATTACATCCATTGCAAGTGTCTTGTGAGAGAACTCTTCCTTGGCTTCCAAGAAAGGATAGCCATTGAGACGAATATGGGCATCATAAATGCCTTCCCGCCCAATAGCATCTGCCACCCACTTGCTGGTCATGGCTGCTGCCATCAGAGGAACTATGTATTCCAGTCCACCAGTGAGCTCAAACATAATGACCACCAGTGACACAGTCATTCGAGTCACTCCACCTACAAACAGAACACAGGAAGATAGACCACATTAACATGCTTCTAGGGATTTCCAGCCAGCAGAGCTGTTCCTGACATTTGCTACAGCTGTCCTCTGCCAAGCCATCAAGACAACCTCTTGTATTAGAAAACGGTTGTCCTATTGAACTCCTACCTAGGAAACAGGCATCACATTCAGTATTGCAACGGAAACCAAATGTGAACAAAACATGGTATTAAAACCAACTATCCTTTCTAGTATATTATGTCATGGGCTGGCTTCAGGGGCCCTCTTGCCACATGATTTTTGATGGGTCCTTCTCAGAACTCAGCATCCTTAAAAGACCACATGAATTTCAGTCAGGTAATGGGACACACCCCAGCATCACATGTCCTTTGATAGCAGATCTTCTGATCCACGAATGATGCATGTCTGTTCAAAACTTCCTGCTTAACACTATATAATAGCAATGCCAATTTGCTAGAAGGGTTATCCTGTTACTTAACATGAGAGAAAATTAACTCCAAAATTTGCTTCAAAAGAGTCTGCTCATGCCTTAAAAGGGCCTTACGCACACCTCCATAAACAGATTCACGAGCTTTGACTGCTCCTTAAATAAAAGTTTCTCCTAATACCATAAAGTAGTACCTTAAGAGTTAAATACGCTATTCTGTGAAGGAGAGGATTAGGAATTGCAGAGAAAGTGAAGTTCAGTCACATGCATTCAATTTCTCAACAGGAACTTTTGCCAAGCAGGAGTAGTGTTACCACACACAAAAAACAAACMAACCAACCAAAACCCCCACCAAACAGCACTTGAAAGAAGAGCTGCACTGTAAGATTAATGGCCAGAAGAAGTAGTAAAAAGACTTGAAAACCTACAGGAAAAATCTAAAGCCCCTTGCCAGTTTTTTGTTTGATCTATGGATTCAGAAGATTCCCCACTGAAACCTATCACATCCAGCGATAGGTTCATGCCAGAGAAAGGAGGCAGAAAGATGAGAAACACATTATATATACTACTACAAAGTCTCCTGTTCTTGAGATGAAGTCAGTTATTCCAGACTGCAAGAAGAGCAGCAGCATTTTAGTCTTTTCTACAGTTCTTTACCCTAGCCAACCAAGTCCAAAACTTGCACTTTGGATTTCAAAAGACATCGTGCTTACCTAGACATGCTGCAGCCCCAACCATTGCATAGAGGCCAGGAGTGATACAGTCAGCGCCTTGGCTGCACCAGCCACTGAAGATGACCCAGTCGTGGTGGTAAAATGCCAGCTGCTCCATTCCTACTCCTAGCAATCTGCCTGCAATAGCACCAACTGCCATGCTGGGGATGAAGAGACCTGAAGGGACCTATGAAAAAAAACACGTCAGTAAACATGGCATTTCTCAGGAAGGCAGCATTCAAAGACTAGTGACAGTTAAAAGTTCAAAACATGACTGTATTAGAGGTTATGCTAAAGTTAAAATTGATAAGGTTGCCTTGCTCCAACACCTCTTCTCTTCCTGCACTGAAAAGGTGGTGGGAGAGTATCACCTTGTATCCTTCAACTGACAAGGGAAAGCACTGGGCATGCCACTGTCCTTAATGAAACAATCCATGCTCTAAAGTCTCTGTAACAGTTTGAATTTACTTCTTTCTGAGCAGGAGAAATAGCCATACAGACCAGATTAGCGTAGAACAGAAGCAGCTTTTTTTTAAAAAGCTTATCTACTATGAAAGTATACCAAAGCCTCACCTGCACACCACTAACACTCCCCCTCCTTTCCAACCACATGACTACTTGTTGACTACATGCACAGTATTTTCCAGCTCTGCAGGTTTCACCTACTGGAAGTAGAATAATCCTTCTTTCCTGTCTGCAATTCAAATTCCACCTTGAAAGTGCAGGTGTCTAGAAATAGCATATACAGTACATGTCATACCCAGCAGCACCACTGTCGGCACATTTCACCACTGCATTTACTTCAGCCCTTTTCAGACTTTAAAAGCTCCTGTTTTTTGAAGTCAGAGAAACTTTTCTCCCCTCTGCCCCCTTTCATATATCACTTTTTGATACATCAACATAATCTTTCTAAGGTACTTGAGGACTGCCCTTGAACATCATGGGCCACACCATTGCAACAATGAGGTGCAAACCTGTAGGGCTGACTCACCTTTACTGGGAGATCCAGGCAAAAAGACTACAGGGAAGAAAAGGTGCTTAGCCCCTCCTGCTAATATCCCACTGAAGCAAAGGTCAGAGCTAGGCAGTATATTCACAGCCCAGGAGGCTGCAGCTGGACAAGTATGACCGACCAACGAACAGCTTTCATATAAGCAAGCATTTACAAACGAAGATCTCAAACCACTTTGTAATTAACTATTACATACATGGGGGAGTATCAAAAAGACGTAAGGAAAGGCAATCTAGAAGTGCTCAGTATTCAGAAAATTGAATGTGAAGCCCAGACATACCAGCTTCAGTTATTGCATTCGACAGCCACACTCAGGGTAAGGGGCTCCAGTGCCCTCAGAACAATCATGCTCTTAATATTATCCACTCAAAGCATACTTTTCACCTTTTTTGTCAAAGTTTTGGGAGGCAAACATGTCTGTTTATGGAGCAAATAAAGCTCCACTAGCATTCTTCTCATTCACTGCAGAAACCCTGAATCTGAGCTCCTCTACAGGCAATTCTCACCTTCATGCCAAAGGTGAAGATTGTGATGAAGACTTTCATTATAAGGGCCAAAGCCAGCTGCCACATGGCTGTGTAAACTCCTTGGCCAGCAGCTCGATCTGGCAGGTCATCCCCTTTGGTGCTGTTGAAATCATTCACATACTCGCAGAGCTTGGAAGAGTCCAAAATCCCACAGTCATTGAATAGCTCAGAAATCAGCTCGCTGGTGCTCATTCTGGTGTATTCATTGGGGAAGGCCAGAATAGCTGTGATTGCAGTCACTACAAACACCTCCAGCACTGGATATTTGCCAAGTTTGGTTGTCTTGCGTCGCCTGCACCAGGCAATGTTACTGCGAATGAAGAAAGCTCCCCAAAGCCCACCAAATATTCCCAAAAGGATGAATGGTATAAGCTCCAGAAGATGCCATGGCATGTGAAACTCCACATAAAAGAGAACCAGGCGGCTGTTCCCAAAAGGGTTGATGGAGCGCAGAGTAAACGCAGCTACCAGAGCAGCAAAGAAAGAGCGCCACAGCGTCTTAAGAGGAAAATAATAACTGACCTATAAAGGAAGGAAAAAGCAGATTCAGTCACTTCATCACTTGTCACTACATTGATTGCTGCCCAGTAACAAAACCACCACTGCACAAAGTATAAACAACTGAGACTGATGCTTACTGGCTATACACCCTCCTCTTTAGGCAGGTACCCAGGCTTGATTTTGAGCTCCATTCTTCATAGTTACAACGATCAGGATGGGCCTTGAGCTGTATACTTTCAATGCAACAAATGTCTTCTATGATCCCTGAAGTGCAGGTGTCTTAATCGCATAATACAAGGTGTTACAGATTAGCTATGAGCTGCATCCAGAGAACTCTGTCTGGCATGTTCTGCAAGGTGCAGGAGTGCCAAACAGCAGTGCTTGCCATAGCAGCTACTACAAGCTGAGCAAACTATTGCTCAGTTGAGCAAAACTGTCCTATTCCTTCTCCTCTCAGTTAATCCTGAAATAAGCAGCAGTGACCTGTTTCATGTCTGGGGCAAAACAATGGAATTAGAAGTTTCTTTGGAAGAAAAGGGGCTTAATAGGCTAGATAAAAGCTTATTTTGAGGTATACTGGGGACAGAGCGGTAAGGGAGACAGGAGACATGTGGAAAACATAACAGGCTATGAGTGTGAGTAGTCAGTGCTGAGTAGCATAGGCAGACTTGGGGGACAACAGATTTATTGCCAAGCTACAGATTGACATCCTCTGAAATAAGTATTCATGAGACTTAACCGAAGCCCCAGTAAGCTTTTAGGTTGCTTAGCAGACCCCTGTAAATCCATCAAGCAGCATTTAACTGGCTCTCCCTTCTATAACCAAGCTGTTATAAGCAGGCTGTATTTTTAAACCAGCAGAATCAGTTCTTGCAATAAAACAGCTTGCCAAGAGCTAATACAAAATGCTGTTACCTCTTCCAAGCTAAAGAGCACTCCTCCAATCGGTGCACCAAAAGCTACAGACACACCAGCAGCTGCAGCTGCTGATAAAACCTAAGAGAGAAACTGAAGTCAGTCAAAAGTTTTAGGGCTTCCCCCCAGCCTTCCCCTTTTTTGTTGATCTCCTTTACTTAAATATGTACAACTTTTATCTCCAGTGGGTGCAGAGTAAGCTAGTGCAATCTGTTTTAAAGACAGCAGGGGAAAAGACAGTGAGCTAAATCTCTTGGGAAAAGCACTGCAATCCACAAGCAGCTACAAAAATATTAGTGTTTAAACAGCCCCTCCTCCCCCTCAATTAGTAGAGCTGACATAGCTTGCAATTATCTTTGTTTCATCTCATCTCAGGCCATGCTTTCACCTTAGATAAAGCTTCATTAAAGCAGAAGAATGGCAATTTCGTCTCCTAGCACACACTGACTATTGCCATGTTTGTTTGTCTCACATTCATATCATTTCTTAGAATGTGGTGACAATGTGTAAGTAGAGACCCTGTGAAGCCCACCAAAACCCTGCTTGCCCACAAGGTGGATTCTGTCATTCCTGGTTTGCCAGAAGATAACTTGGCCAATGTGATACATGGCATCTCACAGTATTTGTTCTGCAGTGACTTGTTCAGGAAAAAAGCCTTAAAACGTTCTGAGGGAACACTTATGAGCTTCATGTGAGATGTTAGCTTTGTTCTTACACCGTGTCCATCACGATTGCAGTGTGTCCTCATAAGCAAAGTTCTTCAGTCTGTTCATATGGCCAGGTCCAAGTCCCTCAGACACTCCTGAGAGTTTATGGAAATATATGGCAAACACTAACAAGCCTTGTACAACTGGGCAAGTTAGCACCAATGAACGCTTCCATTACAAGTCAGGTAACTACCTATGCCAGGGGAATGATGTGGCRTCACCTTCTACTGAGACAGCTTTTACTTCAACTAAGCATTGTGCTGAGGCATATTGAGAACATGCCAAACAAGGAACAATTTACATTCAGGGCAAAACACCAAACCCATCAGTCTCCCGTCTCACTATCTCAACAGTCTGATAACAGTCTCAATAGTCTAATGGCATCACAGTCTCATTTTACCTCTCTGCGCTTTGCTTCATTCTTCCTGTATTTGGTGAAGAGATGACATAAGATGTTCCCACAGCAACAGGCAACGTGCACCAGGGGGCCCTCTTTTCCCAGGCTCAGGCCAGAGGACACCGCCAACACTAAGGTGATGGTTTTGATGATCAGCGTCCACTTGCCCAGGTAGCCTCTAATGATGAAACCACTTAAGATAGTTTTGATCTGGAAGTCAAACACACAAAGTTCTACAGGCTTTCATTCAAGCCCTGATCAGGGCTCTTTTTTTATTATGTGCTCCCAACACCTGCCTTCAACTTTCCCCCACTGTTGGAAAGGGGCTCTGAAAGCTATCAAAAGCAACATACAGTTGGCTCTATATTCAAAGGCTGAAACAACTATTTGAGCCCTTCCTTTGGGGTTACTATCCCTACTGAAAGATAATCTGACACCAGCTTTTGTAGCTCTTACACAAATTGTGCGCTTTTCTTGTACCTCCTGCAGTAAATGCTAATATATACTACTTTTTTAAAGGGATTACGTGGAGACTTAAGATACTAGATATGTTTCTGTGATAAGGTTTGAAATAAAGCATAAATTAAACCACTGCATATCTCGAGTGCAAGAAAGTGTTATTCCACAGCAGACACAAGTAATCTTTGGATGGTGGATCCCTACCCCAAGTTAAAGAAACACTTTTGCTCAATCTCACTCACCTCTGGGATTCCTGAGCCACAGGCATAAGGAGCAAACCCCTTTACAAGTAACACAGCAAGAAGGGAGAATAACAAGGCCCAGATAACATACATGAAGTAGTTGAGAATATATGCAAACGCCCCCTGAAATGCAGAGAAAGTGCCCCAATTTAGATAGTTTCAACGAAGATCACATCAAACTTGTGTACTGAAGGAAGTGCAATCAACACAAATAGCAGGTAATCTCATCATCAGTCAAAAATGAAAGGAACCACAAGCAGTTGTGGCTTCAAGGACAAGTTAGGCTTGTTGGGTTGGGGGTACGAACTAATCATATTTCCAGACAGCATTACATAAAATGGTAAACAAAGTATACCAATATTGTCCCAGTCAAGCAGGCTTTCCATCGGCTAGAGTTGCCAGAAACACAAGACTTAAGCTAGTTCAGAATTGCTCTAAAAGTGTTCAGGGGCAAAATATCCTCCAAGCAGTATGTCTCAAACATATGAGCAAACCAATACTTTTTATGTGTATCAAGCTGTTGCCTCCCCCCTGAGGACAACACAGAAGAAACTTGTTTGAGCTTATTTACGCCCTTGGAAGACCTCAGCAACGGATACCAAACCGCTGACACACCTAGAATTTGCACTTCTGGCATATATATACAGATCACTACTAACAGACAATGCATGGTAGGGGAAACAGTACATTCAGCAGCAAAACCAGTTGTAAGTATACATCACCTCCCCATGGCCAATCATAAGCTGTGACCAGCTCTTCCACTCTGGACACTTGTCTCTGTCTGTAAACGTTATGTTAGATTTCCAACAGCAGTGCTCATGGTTAAACCAGAAGCCTGCCAGACACACTCCTTCTTTCAGATCTGTCATCCAGTGAGCAGAGATGTCTATCAGACCAGCTAATGAACCTATTAGAGGGGGAAAAAAAGATTAAAAATTAATAACCATCTCATGCAGACATATATCCAAATGTTACAGTTTGCTCTAAACATTTTTGATTCACCTACCAACAAATAGAGCAGTAGTGCTATTTTTGCGTACAATTTACTTTTCTCCTTTAGAGAAATAAAGGGAAGGCTTATGCAAGTACATATTGAAAAAAGTTAGAAAACTAAGCATGCCTAATAATATTTCAAAGGTTGACCCTCACAAATTGCATTAAAACCCACCCTAAGTCACTAGAAATTAATTCTTCTCAATTACACTGAAAGGCCACTTATTAAATATAACATGGCAAGTAGTCTGAGAAGCAGAAAGGGATTTACCACATTTCAGGGGAATACAGACAAAACACATTACTGTCTCCAGCACAAAAACACTAATCCAAGAGTTAAACTAACAGCACTGAGACTGTGACAGGAATAACATTGAATTTTGAGAAACATTTCCAACCCCAATTAAAAAAAAACAAAAAAAACACCATCACACACACGGGAAAGAGTCACAACTGCGCCAAGTGAAACAAATCAGAGTAAGAAAAGTTCAGATTTTAAAAGAAGGAACTTCAAGCAAATTCATGTTTTTGTGTTAAGAACTCCCACAACCCCCACAGAAAAATGCTGTGATCAACTGCACTCTCTACTAAAATGCAAAATCAACACAGGAGTTCAGGAGTGGCACCTTCTGAGCTGTATGAGCAAGAGCTAGTACAGACTCCAGAGGCAATGCTAAACATTTAGCAAATCTTTTGGTTAATGAAAAACTGGCTAGCAGCTTTTCTATGTAAATATTAACAGAAGACTTAATTTTATGCCTCCTGATGAATGTTTAGCTGCTTTCTATCAAGAATATCTACAGTTGACTGATTGACTTCTGTTGCACTGGGTCCAAAGTTTGCTTCTGAAGTTATTTAAAAGGTCTCAGCCAGTCAGCCTCTGGATGAAGCTTCCAAGAGGCAAGGGAAATTCCAAGGCTTCCCAAGACCTTTTATTCCTAAGTTAAAAAAAAATTCTTGTTAACAGTGCTTGGCATCAGCCTTTCCAGTGCCAATGAAGAGCATTCAGCAAGGATCATTGACAGCATGACACCTCCCTCTGACCCCGCCTTTCATCAGCTGCATCCTGCTGGATTTCATTTCAGAGCTCTGTAACCAACAGCAGACCCAAAACTGTACCCAGGACAGCTTTCTGCTTGACTTTTGTATTTAGGTATTTACACAAAGATGGCCTCAAAACATTTAAAAATAATCTTCCTCAAATGGCAAAGCAGTACCAGAGCCACAAAATATCAGTGGAGCCCCTCATGCAGCCCTGGGACAAAATCTCCTGTTCTGATGATATAGGTTTGTGCTAGGAATCAGTCCTGATGCTGCAATACAGAGCTAGTACTTAGTTTTAAATTGAGATTTGCTCTTACCTGCTAACAACCCTATGAGAAGCATCAACAACCAGCCAGAAAAAGCATCACTCACACTGTGTATCAGGGCCCATGTTGACTCTTTACTTCTACTGGTAATCTAGAAGAAGAAAAAACAAACAAACAAAACCCCACCACCACAGCCATTGCTTTTACAGCCRTTATCGTAAGTGGAGCTCTGATTAGACATGTACAAGGGTAGATCAAGAATACTTCCACTTTTCCTAGCCAGAAAATTAATAATTACTACTAATAACACTTGATGCCACGAGCAAATGCGAACATTCAAGAGACTCTCAGAGCACTCTGGCCCCAGCAAGTTATCAGTGCCATCTGCTTGGGTGTTGATACCACAGCAATTGTGAAAGCAGGTTGACATGAAGCATTTCAGTCTCCAGCTACTCCCCCAATAGCTGTGATGCACACCAGACATTGCTTTGACCAGAAGAGATTCTGCCAAGCACCACATGTCCTACAGTGGCCTCCTCAGCTGGACCTGAAAGGGTCAGCAGATGCAATATCATCGTGACTGCAAGATGAACTGCTGGGCCTAGAACCACTTTGCACTGACTGCACTCCAAGCCAGGACTCCGAATTGCTGGGGACGTCTCCAGATGGAGATGTTCTTCAGAGTCTCTGGCCCGTGTTTGCCTGTCTGATATGAACRTTTGAAGCCTGTCAGTCTCACTGCTCTTGACAACCACACAAAAGGACGAAAGAACGGCTACTGTATGCCTTAATTACCCAGGCTGCCTCTCACAATGGAAACGTTCCAGTACATGCTTATTATTCCCAAATAAAAAGGCACATTGACAAAAACCAGCAAATACTCACTAAACTAGGAATAAATAAGACAAGGCAAGAATCCTTTCTGCCTGAATTATTTTAATCAGCTTTTTCCTCTAGATTTCATCTTTCAACAGGCACACTGTTCATGTCTGTAACTGCTACTAAATCAGGGCATTTTGGGGATGGGGGGGGAAATGGGGTAAAACCATCTCTTTTTTTTTTTTAACTGAATCAAAACCTGCACGTCTTGGGGGGGGGGGCAAGAAATCTTTGGGATTTGTTCCCATCATCCACAGAGCAGAACAACTTGTTGGGGAGGAGGTAGGGGCCACAGGGGCCCTTGGTTAGGTCTGCACTCGCTCAGTTTGGGCATTATACTGTATTGCCAAACACTGGGCAGGGAAAATTAATGTACAGATACCGTTTAAGCCAAGTTGTTCTAGGCTCCAAAAAAATTTTTAGAGAATATTTTGGCAAGCAAACAGACCAGTTTGACTCTGTCACCGCCCTACAAGAGTTCTGCCAGCAAGTGTTTCTCATGAATCAGGAGCATGCTGGGGACACGAGTACTTTATTTAAAGCATCTCTTGCATTCTAAGTAGATTCCTTTAATTGCACTGAGTGGGGAAGTCCTGGGAATGAAGCCTGAAAGGACTGCACTTCAGTTTTCTCAAACACGCAGCACAGGTTCCAGGAGGGTTAGCATCATTCACAAGTGAAATTGTGTGATGGAAAAAATACCCCTGCTTCTTTATCAATAAGCACCGTGTGTAACAAATGCTTATATTCTTCTTTATAGTCCACATAAAAAGGATGCATCTTCCAAAAGTAGGACCGAAGGTTTTGCTATGCTTCAGAATCCAGTAAAAGTTTAACATGGCATAAGGAAAGGAATGATTAAGGCACCTAAGATGTACATCAGAAGTCCACTAAAGCCTTTTTAATTAAACCTTGGGCATAGAAAAGTTGATAAATTGTGATGCGTTACATTTTGCATTCTTTTTCCGCAAACTAAGGATTTTATGTAGAAGCTCTCAATTCCCATGCTGGGAGCAACCCCTCCATACTAGATATTTCTCCCATACATGCCTCCAAAGTGATCAGAACTAGTAAATTAACTATTCTGCCTTCTGTGCCAAAGAGTAGTAAGAAATGTTACCTCTCTGTGCCTGTCCCGGTCCCTGGACTTCTCTCGCACCCAATCTATAGTGTTAAAATCTTCGTAGGTTCCCACACCAGGAAGAGGTTCCTCCAGGAAATCCATCATTTTGCTTGTGCCGTTCATCCCTCCTCCATTATATGAGGAAAACCCTGGAGGAGGGGGAAATTAAGCGTTTCTTAGTTTTCTCCCTTTTTAGGGGAAAAAACAAAACTTCTAAAAAGTCACCAAAATGCTGACTTAGGGGGAACAATACAGATTTAAGCAAAAGTAAACAGCTATTGAAGGGTTCCTTGAGCTAAATATAGCAAGCAAGCCTTCCAGGGATTAACTGCACAATGCATCTATGCCCTTCCCCCAGCTCTAGCAGCTCATATAGAGATGGGCTGACTCCTAGAAACATCTGTTCAGGAACCAAAGTAAGCTCACACTAACATCTAGATTTAACTTTTCCATAAACCCAGAACATATCATGGCTGTTTTTTGCCACTTGAGGAAAGAAGAAAGAAGAGGAAAAAGAGAAACTGAATATTCAAAACCTCTAGCAGAATTGAAGCAAGTCCCAGGTGATCTAGTCAAAGATTAAAGTAACAAAACAAATGTGAGAAATGGAAGCAGTAAGACAGTGGAAAGCAAAGGCATCTAAAGACCTCCTGCCATTACTCAGAGAGAGTTGGGAGCACTCCAAAAGCAGAGATGGAGATGATGCCAAAGCAGGCCTTGAGGTGTGCCTTACCTCATTAACTGAAGGGCTTACAGTCTTCATTAAGTTGAAAATAAACTAGGCTACTGCCAAATCACTCCACCTTCTCTCTAATCTGCTCCTGCCCATGGGAGATGGTGTTCAGGTTTTAAAGGTGGGGGTTCCCAAAATTTTGTTCACAGGACAGTCCCTTCACAGCTAGGAGAGCAGACCAGGGGAGAGCGGGACAGGTAAGGCAAGGGTCTACAAAAAAACTACTGATCTACAGTGTGACAAGGCTTGACCAAGTCCATCTGAAGGTGATACTTAAAGGCTTTGCATGGCACAAGCCATGCTTTACAACAGTTTCTTAAATGTCATTTCCCCCCAATTCCACCATCCTCTGCAAAGAAAATAAATCAATTAATACTGGACCCCATAATAAAAAATGGGTTAAATCCAGGTAGTTAAATTGTCTCAGCTCAGCAAATTCCCAGATGAGCTAATGCTGGGCATCTACTTCCTTACAGTTCTGTTATTTGCTCTGTGCTTCCTTCTCGCACCCGAGTGCAAGGGTTCACCTACAATGCCATGGATGCATTGACCAACACCTCTTGACCACCCTTTGTTATATCTGCCTGCCCCAAGCCTTTCAAGTGTCTCAAGGGAGGAGTTCTCCCAAGCACAGCAGCTAGAAACAGAGTTTCAGGAAGGTGAACAGCAACACCTTCACCACCGCTATCATCGGTGCTGGCTAAGAGGCTTTCCCGGCAAACGCAGAAGGAATTTTTTTCAAATAGCAGAGACAGGCTCTCAGCAATGCCGATCCCCTGATTAAATAGCAGGTAAGAAAGAATGCCAGAGAAGTCAGCTGAACGATTAACTTTATCTCGGTGCAAGGCTTCGACTGACATCAGAGCTTTGTTATGCTAAAAGCTGTAATGATACACTAGCAGATGCGCCTGAAAGAGCCTGCAATCTAAACAAGTCAGGGCTAGGAAGGAGCAGGGCAAAGGAGATGACAGAGGAGGAAGGAGGCGAATTGCCCAAGATTAGAGGGGTGAGCAGCAGAGGGGAGGTGAACCCCTGCGCAGCACTCTCCTCGTCACTGAACCACAGGGGCAATGCTGCCGAACAGAAATTAGCAGAACAAAGCTTGCCCTTACAGTTTCCAGTGTAGAAGCCTAGGACCTGAGTGGTTTTTAACTACACTGGAAAAAACACATTGAAATCTCTTCCACCTGGAAAATATTCATGAATCTATTCCTGCTTTCATTTGCTCTGAAAAGAAAATATTAACAGTACCTTTGATCTGAAAAGAACCTTTAAAAAAGCCATTAATGTAACACTTCTTATTCCCTGCTCCTTTAAAAACATGTTTCTTAAAGCTCCTTTCAAGCAGTTTGAAGAAGGTGTTGAAACACATTGGGGAAAAACAAAACAAAGGTCTTTTAAACCTTATCCAAAGAAATCAAGCAGTTTTCTTGACAGATTAATTGACATGGAACAAGTTCTTCTGTGCAATTCAACCCAAACTTCATTCCTTTACTTATGCAAGCACTGAGGCCTCTACTCCAAGTCTATATCGACAGAATCCTTCAGTAATTACTCCATATATTTTTCTTTCAAAGCTACCAGATGCTGAAAGGACAAAAATTGCCTGGGTTACTACAAGAAACTTTCTGTTAACTTTCAGTAGAGATGGCAGGTATCCTGCAGTTTATTATCCAGTACGCAAAAGTGTTCTTAGAAGATACAAACTCCACCACTTTATCCACTCAATACTAGTTTTGAAATTACTTTAAGAAGCCTTTCATGCTACTTTCATTCCCAAACTCTCTCTCTACAACCCTAACAACTGGAGACCTCTTAAGTGTAACCTGCTATGTTGCTATTTGTTTTCACATTTTTAAAAACTAAAACCATGCTAATGGAAAATCCTTATCACAAAAATATACCATCTAGGAAGGGTTGCTCAGAACTGCCACTTGACAATTCCATCATTTGTAGGACTTTAGCTCTTCTGAATAGGAGGCTTCATGCATGTTGACACAGTTAYGACCCAAACCAAGCTCAAGTGAAGAATACCATTTCTCATCTGAGTTGGGAACCCCTGCCTTAAATAATCACAAATCACTCACTTGGCAATCCAGAGCACATCAATACTATTTAAACCCTATGTGCTCTGCAGAGCAAGCATCAGCTTACACAGTCCTAGTAATCCAGACATCGTGCACTATGCATGTTTTGCTCCACCAACACACTACTACAAAGAGCTTCCCAGAGTGTACACAGGGAGACGCATTTAGGGAAGCTGGCATTTCAGACTTGGGCAGAGTAAATCTGCACACAGCTCCATAAGTAACCTCAATCACTTAGAGCTGTCCAGAAGAAGGGGGGCGGGAGAAAGATGAAAACCAAAATCCTATCAAAAGTGAAAGCTGGAGAAGAGAAAGTATTAGAACATATTAGAACTCCTATATAAAAGGATAAAATAGGCTTTAGAACATTTAGCATTTTGTTTAGTGTATTTAGGTTGTAGATACCACCACAGCAAAGCTGTCTTTGGCCTGGGAGGAAAGAAGGAAGAAATTCAGTCAGCTCTCTACCCCATCATCCAAAAGGAAAAAAGGAAGACAGACCTCTGATGTCTTCCCAAACTCATTTTCCACAGATTTGCAGAGCAGCCTCTAAAAGGAGAGGAGGCCTCAGGGAAACAAGATGAGTCACACAGCATACCTGACAAGTACCACAAAATAACCTTAACTTCAGCACACACGGCCCAGATGCACCTGCAACTCCTCCCACAGACCCGCTTACCTGCATAAACCCGTACTGATGAGTGCTTCACTGCAGCCTCTCCAGGAAACAACCCTTCCTCCCAAAGCAGTCATTTGATACAGGTTACAAGATCATGCCAGTCAAATACAGCTCAAACAAGTCAATACCTACAGTTCAGAGCTGCAGATCTTGACTGCAAGGCAATAGCAGAAGTAAAGGCTTTGGCTGGAGCAGAACAACTCTCTATCTGAACAAGGTAAGTTGGGCTTTGAACTTCCACGGTGTCCCCAGCTCTGCCACAGTACGTGGATTGAACACACCCTCCCCCCCCCGGATAGGATAACACAGAGCGCCCATCTGGGCCATTCTGCAGAACACCAGACATTCTCACTGTCTTTACCAGCTTGCTCGCCTCTGCTCAATTCCCATTTCAGGGTCACCTCTCACATTACACTGGACTTAACATCCTTGCTAAGACGGCAGTTGCTTATCTGGAAAAGCTGAGATAAAAAAATAAAAATAAAAGAGAGGGGATTTGACTTTATTGACTGTTTTTAAACAGCATTAAGGGAAGTCAGCATCCATCCAGACATTTGTTTTTGCTCTCTACCCCAAATAAAGGAATCACCAGTGCAACATCACTGTTATTAGTTGAATCTGAAGCTGTTCCAAGATGACTATATTGGGGATACCTTTGAGGCTTCAGGAGGTGTGGGCCACGGGTTTTCACTAGGCCCAGTGATGCAGAAAACAACACTGACTTTACCTGGGAAAGAGATGAGATGACTTACTATCTCTTGAAAACTAACCTTTTTCAAAACAAAGAACTCTTTGACTGAGCTGCTTGTTGTTTCTAAAGGAATGACCAACGCTCCTAGAAGTGTGACAGTAATTCACATCTCCATGCTGGAGACGGCTCATTTTCACTGTCTGTTCAATTTTATTTTGGGATACCTATCGTGGTCTTTCCCAGAGATAAGGCCAACTAAAGAAAAAAAAAAAAAACAAAAAACCCACAAACTATCAATAAAGTGTTGTTAAGCCTAGCTAACAGAGGCTATTTTGAGAAGCATTTACTGCAAAAAGATGAGATCAGAGTCATTCCTTGTTCACTCTTCCGAAATAATCACGCAGGCCAGCAGATTTCAGCTGTCTTGGGAACCCACTCCCAGCTCAGAGCTACCACAGAGCAATGTGGACAAGACCCCAACGGCACAAAGCCTAGGAACACAAGCGGGGCTGCAGGTAGTCACATCGCAGGTCTGTCCTATTGTACAGTGCATTAAGCCCCACAGAAATTGGCCTATATAATTCCATCAATACCACAGCCAGCAGCTGTACAGGGAATCTCTGCTAAGAGGCCAGATACAGAAAGGACAGTCTGACTTGGTCTGCACTCTCAGAAATAGCTTGCCAGGTATTTCATGCCAGCCACAGTTTGAAGATTGATCCTGTTTTACATATACTGATTCCATTCAGCCCAGACTATCATCTTTAATAAGGCTATTTTTCTATATTACAAAATCAGAACCCAAGAATCTTCAGCAATGCATGACCTTTTCACAGTCATATAAGTGGACAGTCCAGTAGACACAAGATAACAAGGGGGTCCTTATATTTTAAGAGTAATACTGAACTATAAAATGGCTGACAGACACAAATATTTACCAAGATCATATTTCCTCCTTCAGCTTGTTGCAAATCAAGAATCCTAGGATAACCAGATAGGAATAAAAAGAAAATGAGCTCAGTAATGATTTGTCAAGACATGATCAAGATGATCCTATAGGCTTCCCCAATTTCTAATGTATGCATTTAGTGCCAGTACTTGATGCCTAGAGATGGCAAGTTAAACGCAACCCTGTTAGAGATTACAGCTCATTTTTTAAGACAGATTTGTTAGCATTTTGATCACCTTTCCTCTCCCAAAATGGGTTAATGCTCCATTTTAAAGATTCTTCCTTGGCTTAAAAAAAAAAAAAAAAAAGAAAAAAAAAAAGAGTCAGTGGTTGTTAAAGGTATAGGCATCTGTCATTTGCAGAAGAGAAAGGCTCCAGGGCTTTATTAACTGGCCCCCCAGCACAGCAAGATGACAGTACCACCACCTGGGAGAGGTCTCCCTCTGTGCTGCCCCTTGCTACAGCAAATCGAAAAGAAGAAAGAATTTTGCAGACAAAAGGAAGAAAGGCTCTGAACAAGCCTTTTATCCAACATCATTAGCCAACAGAAATCCAGTACCCCACTCTGGCTGTTCACCCTTTGCAACCACCCTCTTATCTGAGTGGAGAAACCAGAGCGGAGAAATCAGAGCAGCTTCAGAGCCACAACCAGCAGCTTCTTGCTGCCTCACAGCCTCTGCAATGTGCATCTACAGACAGACATGTTCCCCTTTCATTCATAACAGCTTTCTCTGTGGAAGTAGTCTCCTTACCCTCACTTAGACGTTCCTTTCCCTGCAGAAGCGCCTTGGCGAGCCCATCTCACAGCTATGCAGCCCAAGGGAAAATAGCTGCTATTTCTTCAACAGCAGCACTTGCTGCATCTTTCTTCCTTTGCATTCGGCTGAAGACAAACCCACAGCAGCGCTGGGCTCTCCCTGCACTCTGAGCATGTCGTCACCAACAGTCACATGAGCCAACCCTTACACCTCCCTGGAAGGGGCAGGATTTGAGCAGTACAGGGAAAGGTTCATGCTGCAGGAGCCTTCTTCCTTAACACAGGCAGGCAAAAAGGGACAGAGGAAGCAGGTTACATCCAGGGATTGTGACTCCTGACATACAGAAAGAGAGGCCTCACCCCAAAGCTGCAAGAAGAGCTTTATAGCATTCAGGACATYGTCTGGCAGAATACATTCCCCTGGTCTAAAATCTGCCCGTTTGCTGTGCTACACAGATTCAGCATTGCAGACAGGTGAAGTTAACTGCTCAAAGGCTCCAAAACAGAGAATGACTTGCTGCTAATGTTACTTGCTCTCAGAAGTGCTAAGAGCCAAATGGGTTAAAGTTGTGCATTCAGGACTTCCAAACCCCCTTCACCCCAATAGTCCAATTTTCAAAGATCTGACAAAACCCTGCTGATTAACATCCTCACCCACAATCTATTTGTGGAGGGATGCCCTACTTCACAGGCCCTGACAGCTAAACATGAAAGCTCTTTACAGAGCTTTCTGCATATCAGGAGAGCAGAGGCTGTGATGTTCCTGGCATGCTAACCTAGAACATACCTTGTTTTCCCAGACCCGAATGTTTTCAAAGCTTCTGGACCAAATCTAACTTCACTGCAGGAAAATGGGTGCATTTATCGATGGTGTTTTCCTGAGATGATGGGTCAGTCACAGATGTACTGAAAAAAACTTTATATTCCCACTTAGCTGCCATTTTGCTTGCTAAAAGAGGCTGGTGGCAGTGCTCTTTGCTTGCTGTCTTTGAATAGGCAGATATTGAATTTATCTTTTGTCCTCTCTTTATAAGCAATACTTCAATGTGCCCCTCTGCAGGGCCTCATTAGCCCTCTTTATCTTGCCATTCAACGCACAAAGGAGCTAAAAGGGGCTGGCAATTAAGCTTTTCTGGCTCCAATTTGCTAGTGATAGCTTGTCATTTAAACCTTGCCTTATGAATCTGAAACACTACACCCTTGCAAATGTTGACTTTGGTCTTGTGCTATATTATGCTTTTTTTTGTGTGTGTGTGTGGGGGGGGGGGAGTCAAGGAGGAAGGCAGTTGAAGAAAAATGCCAAGGTGACAAAACCATTGCCATTTGAAGCGACATCAAAGGCAACATCAGGACTTGGGGCTCTGAATCTAGCAAATCCAGCTGCAGAGGGCCAACAATATCACCTCTCTGCTAGATGTTTTCCCTACCTTTCTATTCAAGGTTATAGTTCCTGTAAGCAGAGCTGGTAGACTGGAATGTGTGTTCGGTGTGCCTGGCTGCTCCTCTCCTTACAGACCTACACGTTAGCTTAATCACCAGTGAAAAGTGCATGCTGGGACACTAGCACGATCTGGATGTGTTCTGGGCAAGTTTTGTGCCACTGAAACAGCTTTGGGAGAGAAGGATTTCTGAAAACAGGTTGGCTCCATCTGACACTTGCTCCCTCAGACACAGACCTTCAAACAGCAACGATAGCTTGGCAGCAGCATGAAGACTCCTAGAAACTGTGGTAATAACCTAGCTCTGATCATCTTTAGAGACTCCAATGTACAAACAACAGCAAGGTTGTACAAATGCCCTGTTATTTATTTGGTTGCTGAAAGAGGACCATGCTCTGCTCAGGCATACTGCTAGGTGAAGCACTGGTTTGAGAACATTCACAGCTCTAGGTCTTTGGTGGGGATCAAAGTAAAAGAAGGATTCAAAGATACATAATCTCTCCCAGCTCTCTTCTGAGCTACTGACACCTTCCCCTTCTCTCACAGATCCTTTCTCAACTCAGACTCTTCCCAAAGTGCTGTTATATTTTTAAGGAAATGATGCCCCTGCCATTGTTCTCAGTGGCTGGCCCTTTAGCATTTCTAAAGCACTAGTCAATTAGTCGAACTTGTCAGAGAAGCAGCAGTCTCAAAAAATAAAGTTTAGTAAAATCCTCTGTACAACAGCTTATGTAGAGATCCCCAGGCTAGCACACCAAGGAAAGGCTTTTAACCATTCCAACCAGCAACAGCCAGCCGGCCTAACACAATATTGCAACTGGCTACACCACCTGCCTTCATTTTCCCAATCAAACAATAACACAGAGAGCAAGAGTGTCTGGAGAGCACAGATGAGGACCAGGTCAGTGGATACAAAACACAAATCTATATGAAGCTAAGCTTCACTAATCCTGCTGCTCTTCAGACACGTTTCTTGCTCTTGCAATTCTCAATTCTTGCTCTTAGAGCTCAAAGAAAAAAAAAACTTCCTAAATCCATTGACTGACTGCATATTTGGGCATCTATGAATCCTGCAACAAAATCTCCTTCAGAGTCTTAAAGAAACTAAGCTCTCAGGGGATAACAGGGAAAATTCTCCAACAGACTAGGAACTCACTAAAAACACAGGATGCTAAAGGCAGAAACTCATTGTTTTTTCCCCAAATAGGAAGAGGGCACTAGGGTAATTTCATGATTTCTGCTCATACCGAGCTATTCGACATATAAGTAGTCTGGGAAAGTGGTGCCAAAGCTTGCTGTTAGAAGCTTGTGCTGGGTAACCAGTAACTCTTCAATTGCCTTTGAAGGATTTCATACCACCTGGACTACGTAAGAGCAGAAAAGACTCAACACCAAAAAATAAAGCCAGGCATACAGAAAATAAAGATAACTGTAAACAGTGACATGCTCTAAGCCAGCATGTCTGACTTAAAGGTCTGAGTGTCTGTGGATAATTCTCTGCAAATAACTGCTCAATACTCAAGAACAGTCAACACAAATAGTTTTTTCTTGATCCCTACAATTAAGAAGCAGAAAACATTTTCCTGCTGTACAAATGCACCTTGAGTACCACTTGTAGTTCTGGTCACCTTTACTGAGGTGCAGAGAGTAGGTGTTGCTGATAAGATCGAACAGCTTCCGGAGTGCACAATTGTAGCCTGGAAGACACCGTGCTGCCCCCTTCAATCCTTCGGCCAAGATTAAAACCTGCACTTTCCCCTAGATTCCTATGAATGCCTAAGGAGGTAAGAGTAATGGAGAAAATGAATGGAGGAAAGAAGTCTGTGGCTTCCAATATGTTAGTGCCACCTGCCAGTTTAGCACAGCTGCTGAGGTGCTAACAACAAAGCCAAATCACAGCTAAGATACACTTGCCACATGGCATGAGAAACACTATCACTGCAGAATCAACAACATAAGGAAAAAAAAAAAGAAGTCAAGTTTGATTCTCAAGCACAACTTTACAGTGTGTAAAAGCAAGGAAAGTTTTGTCTGCTTCCTTTTATTGCTCAAATGCTGAAGTCCAAAACAGAAAAGATAAGAGTGATGGAAACTGCTACTTATACCAAGTTGCTTTGCAAAATTACAAATAGCACAGTATCAGACATGAAAAGTAACTGCTGCCTATTTTAAAACATCTTAACTGAAACGAGCCAGAAGCACTCAGGCTACAGTCTTTAAGATGTAGGTGCATTCATGCAAATACCAGTTTGGAACAAAGTCTCATATTCAGCATAGCTCCCAGGTGAAGATATTTCTCAGTACAAGCATTCTGTGCTCTAGGCAGCATGCAAGGCTGACCATTTCCATCTGGGACCTAACCCAGGGAGAAAATCCTGTCGCTCATTAGCCAAGGCTCTTAAGGCAAGTATGAAAGAGCACAAGCTGTGAAATTCAATCCCAATTTATAAATCTATCAAGAAACATGTGATACTTCTCCCTCAAGCCACTTGACAGGATCTACAAGCTCCAGGTGCTTTCATTTCGAGGGTGACTGAGCACTGGAACAGGTTCCCCAGAGAGGTTGTGGAGTCTCCACCCTTGGAGATATTCAAAAGCTGTCTGGACACAACCCTGGGCAACATGGCTCTAGGTGACCTTCTCCAGAGGTCCCTTCCGACCTTAACCATTCTGTGAACTTGAGCTGCCACAACTAATTTGCACAAGAGGAGTTTCTAAGACACTGAGTTTTGGAAAAGAAGGTAAAAGGCAGTTTGCTTGTGGCTTCAGATTAGCACTGTCAAAAAAAATCCATTCAAAAACACAGCCAGCAAGCAGCATGTCAGAAGCACTGGCTCTAAGCAGAAGTTCACAGGAGTCTCCACCACAAGCGAATTTCAATTATTAAGCTCCACAAAAGTACATGCCACCATTGCATCTGTAGAGGACAGATTATACACCTGGAGCCCAAATACTTGTCATCACTCTGAAACAAACATTTCCCGATTTCAGTAGGAGAAGTTGGTAACGTGAACTGAAACAAATACTTAGGCAGGCAACTGTTTCCCCTCTTAAATTTCCTCTTTTCCTTCTAAGTCAAAAAGCCCCCACAATTTAAGCTTACTGTTAACAGAGAGAACCTCTTTTACCTGTAAGACCTCAGATCATTCTAGAAGGAAGAAAAAAAATCTGAAGTTGTGCTTATTTGCTTCTCTCAGTGATCAAGTTTACTGAAGTCAAAAGGAACAGACAAATAACTTAAGCTATTCAGTAGCTAGGCTGGCAATCTCTTGAAATGCCACTACCACCTTTATTCCAAGCCACACCTTTCGGTGGGCAGATAGCTCCAAAGACAGCTATGCTATAGTGACATCTGTTTCACTGAAAGGGATTTCACATCACTAACCCTTCTGCCCCCTTCCCCCCCCCCCCCTCAAGTGGCCACAGGCCTTCAAATGCACTGAACAGAGATGGGAAAATCTTGTTTAAATAAGGAGGGAAGCAATCAAGCACTTTCAGGCAAGCAGCAAAACATTCCCATAAACTCAGATCAAGTAATCTGCCACTGCTTCTAAACTCTGTGTAATAAGAATTTCCTTACAAAAAGTTAAAGAAAGGATTTAGCTCCTTCTCTCTAAATATTACACACAATTACATCCTGCAGATAAGGAGATTCCAACACTGACTAATCCTTTAAAATATGTGAAAAAGATATTTTTCTGTAAGACAGTGAAGTCGGTTCTTCCTTTTCAGATGCAGCTACCTCTAAAGTATCCATAAGCCTACCTCTCTACCCTTTCCTCTCTACAAATAAGATGCTCTAATGTCTAAAGTGTATCAACTAAGCAAATTAGCTGAAGAAGTTTATCAGTAGCTGAAGGTCAGCACAGACTCATTCCTATTTCACATTAATGATATCACTGCTAAATTACAATATATGACAGGATGTCTGGTCAAGAGGGAAGACACCCTTAGGAAAGCTAAGCAAGAAATCAGTCTTCCAAAGTACTAAACGCGCAAACATTGCTAGTTTCGCCAGTCAGCTGTATAGATCCACATTATTAAAAAACATACTCAAAGTCACACAAAATTGGCTTTTAAGATCTTAAGAGCATAAACAAAGCACCTATCATCAGGGAAGTCTCTGGACAACGTGGAAAGAAGTATGTTTGAGAATATTAAGGAGAATTTAAAAAGATATTCTTAAACTTGTATTAACTAGTTAACCTCAAAGCACTAAAGACAAACAGCAACACCACCTTTTGCAGGTGTGGCCCCTAAATAGACAATTCTCATGGCTTTGCATCTACTCAAATTTTGCATAAAAGCCAGTTTCTTTAGGTGGGGGGGGAACAGAAATGGTCAGCAGAAACTTTTCGGAGCAAGGAAGAATTCTACAAGATCCAGAACTAACTGCATAGATGTTAAGCTATCTTCATTTATGTTCTTTATTATGAACTATACCCATTAGGAAAATAAAGCTGGTTTATCAGGTATAACTAATAAAGATTTCAGACAGCTGAAATCTAAATGGCTATGGAAACAGCAGCACTAAAGAGCAGGTACGAGAACACACATTTACAATTCCATCAACAACATGCATAATGTGACAACTTTTATGTATATAATTCTGCACATAACTAGTAATTAACAGCTCTCTAGAAGAAAATTCAGTCGCAAGTTATTATTTCAAGCCATATGTGAGGGATTTGAAGTTGACTCCCAGGCGTGCGTTTCCAAAAGTCATTTCTATCACTGGGCCAGGTTAAAATGAGTATTGCACATAATATTTGTAACATACTAACCTGCAAGTACTAACTACTGTTCTTCACTTTAGATGGTTTCAAAATTAACGCAGGAAGTGGCACACCCAAGGCATAAATCTTTAGATGCGTTCACTTTACAGATGGCTAGAAATTTATAACCACAAACTGGTGCTTATCACTTAGAGTTAATGCATCCACTTTAAAAGCATGAAGAGTCTTCCTGCACTTCAGCATGATCGAAGTGGTGAGAGGGAATAAGTTGAGTAGAGAACAACTGCATGCTCCTTCCAGTAGCTGCAAAAGAAGAGCTGGTAGTTTCAGCTAGTGACAGGTGACAAGCATTTGAGGAAGACCCTTTTCATTTGCACTCGAGGCAGATCATATAGTCAAGAAGCAAAACAGAAGGATTTGTTGTTACTTTTTGCCCTAGAGTAAATGGGGTGGGAGAAGAAGATAAAGGGAAGGTTTATGGAGAGTCACGGAGACTTGCGGTCTGCTGACCAAAATTAAATATTTTTACTTTTAAACTAACTTGTTATAATTCACAGAGGAGGAGACCAGTGCCAAAGCTCAGCAAAACAATTCAGATTCATCTCTCGCAACTAATTTCACAAATTCAGACTCAGATAGGAGTAAGTATCAACAGGACCTTTTTTGACAGGCAAGTGGGGTGGCAGGGGCAGCCATGTGTTTCAGGCTGTATGCAAGCTTAGGATCAAACCCCTTCAACTTTTTTACATTTTCAAGATTCTCTCCACATCATTAAGGCCTGGGACAACCTGGGACAGTTGTAGAAAAGGAAGAAGGGAAAGGGAGGCAGGAGTCTGCTCGTATGACACAAACCAAGCAATCAGAGTACTGCCATCTTAGCCTTTCAGGCTTATGATAAAGATATTTCCCACATCACCTGGCCAGCTGTTCCCTACACCAGCTATTTTTAAAACTTCTAGAAAGGACTGTCCAGAAGCCTTGAAAACAAAGTGGCAAGAGAAGATGTGCTACATTTAAACACAGATGGCTAGAAGAGGAGTTTTCCTCTTTAACAGGTTATCAGATGCACACAGTCTGAGATCAGGCAGCTTAGCTGCTGGAGATAATCAAGTAGTGCCTCCCACTATGTTGAAGTCATTAGCATGCTTGCTATAATTGCCATTTATTTTAAGGAGACTTTCTACATTTTGCCGAACACACACCTCCCACCTGCCACTGTTAAAAAGCAATGCCGTAGGCCAAATAAGGCAGGAGAGCAAGCACTTGCCTGCTCTGCATAAGCCTATTCCTGGACATCATGTAGTACAAAATACTTTGAACTGTTCATACTGGTGCTGAGAAATGTTAGTCTTTCACCCTACACAGAGGCCAACAGAGAGATCCGTAAAGAAAGTATTAACATAAAATGCTACTGAAAGCTGTTATGAAGAAGAACAGAAAATGGAGACACACGAGTATTACCTCCCATCTCTCGGTCAAGTGGAGGGTCATCATCTGCCATGGAGAAGTCCAGAGATGCTCCTGTTATTTCTACCATATCTTCATCACTAGTACTGCTTTGGTAACTTCCTCGCCGATAACCTTTCTGATTCATGGCTAGGGTATCCAAACCTGGAGCAAAAGGAAATATTTTAGAGCACAAGCATGAAGACTCATCTTTTTAAACTGACTGGACTGATACCTACTTGATATTTTGTCCTGGCAAAGCAGGAGACAGTACTGCCCCACCTATCTGAAGGGGAAATGCAGCAATGCCACCCGAAGTTTCAGCAAGAACAGGCACCTGCTCAGGACAAAATTGGATGTTCATGATTCCAAGACGAATTCTTGCAATGCATTTCATATTGCCACATGCCAGAAAAACATCAAGTCACAATATGGTATTTAAACTTGCTTGGAAAGACATACAAACATACCAGTATTAGGACACCCATGTTCTTAAAAAGAGAACAGATGTAAGAGTTTTTATATGCCCATGCCAAGCCTCACAGACAGAAACACTTCCACAAAAAGGGATTCAACACACGCATCCTTTAGTAAGTTGACTGCCCTCTGGAAAAGGGGTCCTCAGCCTTTGGCCTGCAGATGTGAACTATTCAGGCCACCACCTTTCCCAGGAGCAGCTCAGAAGCAGTCAGGGGCTTTCCAGTTTGCATGTGCATGGTAGTGAAGTGCATAGCAAACACTGTGCAGTGAGCGTGATACTTCCTGGAACCACATGTGCATCCCAGGTAGCCTGTGCAAGCACAGTAAATCTCTTAACTTTGAAGGGGGCCAGCACACTTGTGACGGATCCAGCACACAGGGCTAGAAAGGGCTCTCAACATGCAGCCTTCTCCCACAGCTAGACTCTGTGGCCTGCATAAGCTACAAAGGTTCATGTCTCCTAAAGCAGTGCAGCCCAGAAGCATACGACCCAGGTTTTGCAGGATTTGAGCTCCTGACCTTTCAGCTAGCAGGATTATAAACCTCCTGCTGTGACACCCAGTTGGATTCAAAATAGTAGTACTTGAAATAGGCCTAAAATGGATTTTGAATCAAAGTGAGTCACCTGCCACACATGAGACAAGTTTAATCAAGGCAATAAGACTGACACACAGCAAGCAAAAAAACTCCCAAACAGACAACCAACATTTCAGATGACCATAGCTTACATTCACTGTGCCATGTCACTTGCCACTACCGTCAGAGCCTCCATTCCTCCAAATCAAAGCTCCAATTGAGACATCAATGTCATCATTTTGAAAACTGTGATACAAAGTTCGATGTCCGATTATAATATAAAAGGTAACCCTAATGTCCGCAAATATGTTCTTGAACACAGAAGTGGCCCAAACATCTCACATAATGTTTTCCTCTATAGAAAAACAAATATATTGCTAAGTTCTTGGACTAAATAGCCTCTCAAGGTATTTTCCTTCCTTTTCTTTCTCTGTGCTCTCAATAGGTTTGCAAAAAGCTTTCCTGACTATTTTACCTCCTACAACAGGTTCATATTTACCATTAGACTGTCATGAAAAAATCCATAACAGAGGAGTGAAGCGCACAGACCCAAAATGGTGATGTTACACTCTCCAGACCTGCTGAGCTCACCTGACTCCACAGACCCATCCGTCTCTTGCTACAATGTAGGCAAATTATAAAAAGACCTTCAGTGAATCATGATTCTTAACTACCTGAACCTGAAGCTTCAAAATGCAGTCTGCTCATGAAAGCTTGCTACTAAACATTATTAATAATCTTAATTAAGTGCCCTTAATCTGCTGCCACCTCAAGGAGCTTCCTGTGCTGGACCAAGATATAAAACCTGCCTCTCCTCCTCTTCTCTGGAATGACAGGGAAACTAAGACAGCACAAGATCCAAACACATAATAATAACCCAAATCAGAAAGATTTGGGTCGCAACCTCAAACCTAGCTCTTGCAACCTGAAAATGGGATTCTTTTCAGCTTAATGAGATGATGGGCCATTTTCTTTCCTCTCTTGCAAACATACATATTTTCCAAGAGAATTCTAGAGGAACCAGATATGCAGTTCAGCCTTATTTCAGGAAGGGGAGGAGAAGGGGGGGGGGGAAGAGACAGCATTTGCAAACAGTATGAATTATGGTCTGCAGAAAGCACTTCCTATTACAAAAAAACCCACACCACGCAACAAAGTGACACACTGAGTTCTTTACTGAGAATTACTCTTTGGAACACAGTGTTGCTTAACTTTTAAATCTTGTTTACTCATTAAAGTCCTGCAGAATAGCAAGGCGAAAAAAAAAGTGCTGAGCACTTGCTGATTTGAACTCTGCATTCAGGAAAGGCACATGAGCTGCTGGAGTCAGCCTCTGTCAGAAACAATGCTTTTAACACACACTGAGAGCACAAAGATGGACCGGGTTTCAGCCTTTAATCAGTGCACACAGAAAACTACGGACAGAAGAAACAGAAGAATTAAACCAAATCAAACTTCAAGGGTGGTGCTCTTCCTCAGACAGCCTATTTTGGCAAAGCACAGCTCACTCCAGTTCTCAACCTGATGTGCAGTGGTGGCCACTTAAAGAGTTTTGCATCTCACCCCAGCACACCTCATGCATGAGAACTAAAGGACCTATGTGTTTGTGTCTCACAGGCCTCATTTACAGCATAATGTGGGTCAACAGATGTTTTCCAGCAAGACTGTGTGTGTATATATGTTGGGGGGGGGGGCCTAGAAGGATTCCATACTCATACATTCTCTTTGCACTACAAATATAAATTCACAACCTTGTTAAAGGCTGTACAGCATTCCCCATGCACAGTCAGAAGAGCAAACTGGAGATAGGTCAGTTCCTGCTCCCCCCCAAGTTTGTTCTCATTTACCAACAGTTAAAAAAATAATAATTAAAAAAAGCCCACACCACACTTTCAAGTCCCAGCAAATACCAGGCAACATCTAGCATGTTTGCAGCAGAAAAAAGACATGGAAGCAAGTCACCAAATTATCATTTTCTTCCATAAATCCTGAGGTTGCCACTAGAGGTAAGTTTAAATCACCTGTTCTTACAGCAATACTCCCTCTCTAGGGCAGCATTATCTTTCCAAGCTAAAACCACATGCACCAAAAAATGACTGTGTTCACACGCTTCGCTACTCTGTTAATTTACCTCCCCTCCTCCAACAGGCAAGGGCTCCTCTTTCCTAYCAAGTCACCCGGTGCAGGTGTTGGCAGGCTACCAGTGCTCGCAGGGGCTCTCCTGTAGCAGGTGTACATACCAAGAGGCTCCTGGTATATCCAACGCTTGAGCAAAGCAGCAGCCATCCTCCCCAAGATGTTGCCGCTAGCCTCTTCCTCCTTGTTCAGACTGTCCCTTTTTGCCATCTCAGGCAAGCAGAGGGAAGCAACGAAGTAAAACCTGAAGTGGTCAGCCCTACGATGCCTGGAAATGACTCAGATGACAGCACTAGCAGTCAGGAAGCCGGAGTACCCCGCTGCCATTCTGGATGAGCAAACTCGCTCCTAGGCGCCGTCCCGATGCAAGCGCCAACCCTCCGACCACATTCAACTCGCCAGTAAATACTCCAGGCCGCGCGTTCTCTCCTCGTCCCATTTCACGCTCTGCTGTCATCTCCAGCCCCCTGCACGTTTGTTCCCCCATCCTTGCCGAAGTGCCTGTCCTCGCGCCACCTCTGCACCAGCACAACTTCCCCTTCTCTACAAATGCAGCAGCTGAGAGGAGGTGCAGCAAACCAGCTGCCGTACACACTGCCAAACTCACTTCCGTCGAGTCAGCCCTCCAGGGCTGCTGGCACGCTAACCCAGGAACGTGAAGCAACGTTTTCCAGCGCACAAAATTGAAGTTTTCCACGTCCAAGCGCTAAAAGCTTCCAAAACACTCCCCCCTCAATCTGATAGCAAGCTTGTCTCTGACTCCACCACCAGCACGCAGCTATTACACAGGAAGAAAAATAAATCTTTAAAAAGCAAATGGAATAATTCTGATCAGCTGCTTTCATGAGTCATTCTTCTTGTGGGGTAAGGAGCAGGCTCCCCACCTAGCGGCTACTTTAATTTGAAAGCCCAAAGCCCAGACCAAAAAAGACAGGTTTTTTTTTTCTCCCCCAGAAATCTGCAAATCAAAGCCAAGCTTTGATAAGCAAGCAAGAGCTTGATAGTTCAGGATACTTCTTCCTCCTTCTGCTTTTCTTTGAGCCCCAAGTTCTCTCCACTGAATCTTTTCAAATGGTTTTTACACATGCCTTTCCATAATTATAACTATACACAGATAAGGGGGGGGGGGGAGAGGAAATCAGTTGTAATTGAAAAAACAAATAAAGAAAAGGAGAAATAAAAATCATTTGATTGTTACATCAATACTTCTAGTACCTGGCTTGGGTTTACAAGGATTTACTGCAACACAATCACTCCAGAGGCTCATGTTGCAATTATTTTAAAAAGCTTCATTTCAGAGCAAAGAAGCTTACTCCGTGCACAAGAAATTTCAGCGTACTGGTAAACTAAGAAAGTTGTTTTGGACCCCCTCATACCACAGACCCTGAAACATGTAACCCGGACAATCCCAGGCTCTTAAGTGCAGATATAAGGAGTAAGGGAATTGGGGCTGGGGGGGGGGGGGTGACCCACAAGTACCCCGAGTAGAGAAACTACTGATTAATCCCGAAAAGAGGTCTGAGTCAGGCTTCAGTTGTGGGAGATTCTGCCCCACAGTTACACAGATACTGAAACAGCCTTTCTGCTTGTAGTAAGGCTCACTTCCCAGGTCTCACAGTCTCGCTGGGATGAAAACACAGTGCACAAACTGGGTGTGTTGCAAGAGAACGTATAGAGGAAAGGGGATTTTTTTTTTTCCTTCAGTTTCAAAGAAATGTCATAAAGATGATTGGATTTTTTTTTTTTAAACAAAAAAGAATTGGAATTTCGTCGAGTGCTAAAAATGAGAACGCTCTGCGCACAATGTTGGCTACAGTCACCTCAGAAGACCTCACTAAACTTCTCACTGTCACCTCAGAACAAGACACCTAAGAAAAGACAATGCCAAGCAATAAATGCAGGTGAATGCAGAGTGCAACACCAACTACCGTAAACACCTGCTGTAGCACACAACCTCAGAGATTTAGAGAAACATTCAAATGAAGAGGCTTTATCTACTGTCACAGTGCCAAAGCAAACACCCCAGGGACAGGGACAAGAACTCTGCTGCAGCTGCTGTGATAAGAAAGCAGAATGAATTGCAACAGCCAGTTTTTCTGACAGCAGAGATACTGAGGGCTACCCTCAGTCAAGTCGCTCTTCTGCTCTCAGCACGCACAGGAGTTTTAACAATCCTTCCTGAACACTGAAGTGCAAAGATCCTGAATGCAAGAAGAGCTCTCCTCTCCACAATTTTTGACAGTAGAAGTCACATCCCTTGAGACTTGAAACACATTTTAGATCAGACACCAGTGCAATCCTTGAAAGAATCATTTTGTAGCTTTTATCAAAGAGGCCACATTATTTTCCAAAGTCATTTCTTCCCCCACTTCTTCATGCTGTCTGAAGTGACCAAAATCAATTTTCCCTATATATAGATGAAAATAGACCAATGGGTGAGCTGAAAATTGAGTGGATTTTTTTCAAGTAGTGTTTTAGTTATCCTTGGGTGCAGTATGCGACATATCAAATTCTTCAGAGAGGAAATGTTCTTTCAATACATGAAAAAAAATGTTGCTATTAGTAATGATTTGGTTTCACAAACAGAGCATAAATTGCCCATCAGAAAGGTGTAATGGCTCAAAGATTATCAACAAGCCTTTCATTACTGTATTTTAAGTGTATGGTGATAAAAACATTTATTTGCATATATTCACTTCTCACTCACTGTCTGCCTACCTGTGTCTCCTCCGAAGAGGAGACAACTGCTTCATCTCCTAGCGTAAGTCCACTTTTCTCATTCTCTGCTTCTTTCCATACAAGTTTACAGCTCCTTTCTTTGAAGTAGCTAAATGAAGAGGGCTCTGTTGCTTCTCCCAATTCAGCATTAAGATGGAAGCAGGAAAGTGCCCTTCCCAGGCTCAAGCAAGCAGCACAAAGCCCTGCCAGGCTCCAGAGCTGCATGGTGACGTTCAGGGCTGCAGGTTGACCTGAGTGGAAATCTGCAGCTCCACACCACGGTTCGAAGCAGCTCAAAGCAACAGTTTGTACACAAAATGCACAATGCAGTTCAGTTAGCATCCTCAGCTGCTATTTGAGCAAGGGCAAGCAAACAAGGGGCAAGTTGTTTGCATTAGGCAAGCAATTGTGTAGCCAAAGTGATCTAACACAATAGATGGTTTTAGAGAAACTGGGAAACCAACAAACGAAACCCAAACACAAAGACTTAGCATTGAATTGTGTTTTTTTGTTTTTTGGGTTTTTTTTTTTTTTTTTAAGTGTATTCACACAGGCCCCAGGGAGATGCTACGCTATGATCTGACATCATTCCAGCAAGATAACATGCTCCATCATGTTTTGCCAGGTAATGCTAGAAAGCAACATATGAATTCTGCAATATTTCAGGTTTCCCCAATGCCTTTCTACATTGGGCTAATATAATAACTCAAAATAATACATACTCAAAACTATAATAACTCAAAACTTTAATACATACAGTGTATTAACAGATTAAATAAAGTCCAGGGATGTTTGTTTACTGACAAGCACGGAGACTCATAGCTGATTTCTTTAAGTCCATGTTAGTATTGTCTCTTCTTGAATAATTCCTTACTCCACAGAGCTTATGCCACTCAGCCCAGTACGGTGGAAAGCACGTGGAGGCAAACATCACAGTTACACCTGATTTCATCCTCAGCTCATGAGTAACCATACTGGGCTGAACTCATTTCCCCTGGGTATTGCTACTAGGATCACAGATAGCTGGCAAAATAGCAGAACTCCAGAAGCAAGATATTTCAGCATTTCATTCATTAAATTAGAAATTCCCCATAACCCTCCACCATTGATTAAAGAATTGGTTTRCTGCTGTAGGTGCTTTACATAAAAAGGATTTCCAGGATTCGGGGCGTTGGGGAGCATTCCATTTCTCCTGCTTTACCAGGAATTTCTACAGCTCATGTCAGCTATAGAGAGCTAAGGAGAAGAACTTAAGGAAACAAAGCATATATGTAAGGAACACCGAAGAAAAGCTTGCTGGGTTTGTTTGGAGGGCAGGTCAGGGCTGGATTTTGTTTGTATGTTTGTTTTCTTGAAGGAGGGACAAGAGAGAGAAGAACCCCTGGAGACCTCTTCTGATGTTTTCTGTACAATCAGGGTGAAACCACTTACCACCTACAACCAAGAACCTTTAACAGCTCTCAACCATTTAGGTTTTAGGTCTGAAGAGATCACTACTTGATTCTAGAAGATCAAACAAAAACACACCGATACGTCTTGCAAAGAAAAGACCTCATTATTCAGATCACAATCAAGGAAATCCAAGAAGCCTCCAGAGCTGTTCCACTGCAACTTCTACAGTAATAACCCAATTCACACAACAGACCTTGATTTGGCTTACTGGGAGAAAACTAATTTACAACTATTT
Source organism: Apteryx rowi (assembly GCF_003343035.1). NCBI lineage: Eukaryota > Metazoa > Chordata > Aves > Apterygiformes > Apterygidae > Apteryx > Apteryx rowi. The sequence goes on along the minus strand of NW_020449841.1, from coordinate 882,737 downwards.
TTTTCCCCACCAATACCTGGAAAGCATCTACCTTGATAAAGGCACTGTGCAACTTTCCCCCCCCCCATTTTTTTTTTTTTTTAAAGAGAAGTTTTGACAGTCTTCAGACACAAGCACCATGTGTGCAGCTCCTAATCCCTGGGCATAAACACATTTAAACAGAACAAATCAAGTGGGAATGCACTCTTGAAGTGCTTGGAGGAAAAAAAAAATGGCAACAGGGCAGAGCAGGATGGGAACTATGGAAACATCTGGCTTTCAGATGGGAGGACAAAGGGAAAGGATGAACACAAAGGGTCCAGGCTTGTTAGTACCATTACAGAACAGCAGCTAATTCAGTCACCCACTTGCCATACTCATATAGCTGGAGACTTACAGACTTCATGGGTTCTAGAAAAGCAAGAGTTAGAAAAAAGAACAGGAGGAAGGTCAAAATATTCTGGAAAATCCACCCCTAGGAGTCACTTCTGGGAACAAGATGCTTCAAATAAGCAGTTGGGATTCTCTCACTCCCACCCTTCACTTTCATTACAGCTCTGGGGAAGATAAAAGCAATTCTCTGAAGTCTGCTATTGTATCTTTCAGTACCTATCAGCAAAAAGACATGAAAAAAAAATAGTGCAGATAGAATAGGCAGGCTTTAGACTAGGAGCCAAGAACTGTAGGACTACATTCCCCACCTCATGAAACAACTTCGTGGCTTTATATAAATCATAGCATCTGCTCCAGTGTCTCCATCCACAAAAAGGGGGAAATGCTTATTTACTTCTTGCCAGGAAGAAGCTGTTTTTTGAACATCAGTGCATCCGCACTAACCTTGGGGCTACTTTACACAGAATCGTTTCACCAAAACCAGCCGACCTCAGTGAAATGGCACTGCTTCTAGAAGCAGACTGCTGTGCCTGTGTTACCCATCCTAAAACCACACAGAGCGCTTTTACACAGCCATAGCTACTAACCCCACATAAGATTCAAAGCAGGGTAACAACGGAGACAAGCCACAGCTTGGCAATGCAATACAGTAGGTTTCCCAGCACACCAATAAAATGAAAGACCATACACTTCAGACATAATTCAAGACTGATAGTCCTGCCAAAGTGATTTGCTAGAAGAAACACTGTTTAGTACAAATTCAGATCAGCTGTCACTGGTAACAGTACTAAATCACAAATAATTAGAAACACATTTTCTTCACTACTTCCTCCCAGTTATCTGCTGCATCAACTGGCTTATCCAGGAAACCCTATTCTCCCTCCTGTACGTGCCCGAGTTCTTTGGAATATTATTTGTGTTGGATATAGTTTTAAGGGATTATGTTAAAGCAATGCCAAGTCACGTTTAACAGTCAGAGAACATGACTATGTTTAAAACCTTGCTGGAATTACCAACAGGTTGCTAAATCATCTCTGATAAACCAGGTCCTGTGTTAACTAGTTGCAAATTCATGTTAAAAATTCCTTAAGATGRTACAATGCAGTGACTGGTAAGTTCCTGCACAAAGAGCAGTTCTCAGCAAGTTTCCCTCTACACAGAAGAGAGAGGGAACACACCAAGGGATGTGAAAGCACTTAACTTCAGGCCTATATACAGTACTCAAGTTCCCCATAAAAACAGCAGGAGTAACCCATACCAAGCCCCTCCTACCTTCAGGTGTTTCCTCCATTATCTGAGGTTCTAAGTCACCTGCAGGGAATTCAGGAGCAGAGGCAGTCCTACAACCACCTGCAGGTTGAAAGCAGGTCAGGTTTCCAATGCATAACATCTTTGCCACGTGTAGCACCACCATCCCCTACTTTCTAAAAAGCTGAGAAACACTTCCCTGATAATGACCAATAGGCAACCACAGCTCTCAGTCCCCCCAGAAAGCAGCATATTTCCATTTTAACATTTAGGCTGATGTTGCCATGAATTTTTCTACAGTTAACTACACCTATAAATTGGACCCATATAGGTTATGATTGCCAGAGGCACCAATGAATTAGAACAACTGTGCGAGACACAGGAAAGGAGAGAAAAGCTAGGTATCCTGGTATACTAGAGATGCATACCAGTGCATGCTTCCCCTCACCTGAAGAGATGCCTGAGGAAGAGTGTCAGAAGATAAGCACTGCTAGAGACAGACCTCTGATTTCATTCAGAATAGCCATGGTTCTATTCTGAGAGGTTTTCATTTTTTTTTTCTGTTTTACCAGGGGTAATCATACATGAGTGCTTAGGTAACTGGCTAATTTAAAGATGGTTATTTCGAGATACAGACTCCACCTTGAACTTTAGCTTCCCAATACCCACTTCTCTTTCCAAAGTTATATGCTCCTTATTTTTCCTCCCAGACTAGACACCTCTGCTTCCAATCCACTGAAACACATCTGCATTGCAATCCATTCAGCCTCTTGGGCAGGAAGTGATTCAGGAGAGAGGAACCACAGCAAAGCGAGTCTAGGCCCCGTGCAGTTGCCATTCACATTCCCAGAAGTCATTTTAATTTGCTCCTGTCTTGTGATGCTAATCATGGGCCTTTGACAGCTTTTGGGTCCAGGTTCACTTCCTGTCTAGTCTTTCAGTCTTCTCTGTATCATAGGTTTGGGTTTTTTTAATCCTCTTGTACAGCATTACCCCTACTGCTAGCTTTGCTTGAGTGCGGCTTCTCTTCCTTACACTCATTATAGGAAGGCCATACAAGAAAGCCCACGGACTCCAACACAGACAATGAATTTTCAGGTATCATGTCAGGAAATGGAACCTCCAGCAGAATTCTGGTTTTCTTGGCCATCTCATCAGAAGGACTAAAGAAGTCATCATAAGGATGTTGATTCAAATCAAAGCAGCCGCACTGGTATTTATGCTGTGAATGTGGACATTTCACAATCTGTTTTTCTCTGGAAGTTCTGATTTTTGTAGCACATTTCACTGTGTAGAACCATAGTAAATATTGAAACTCAAGTCACTGGATTGTCCTTGGTTTTTTTTGTTGTTGTTGTTGTTGTTGTTGTTTCCCCCCTCCCCCCCTTCTTCTCCTGAAGATTTTGTAAATACAGTTTTAACTTTCAGTTGAAGAGCCACAGGCTAGACAAACCTGTAGGAATTAAACAGACTGATCTGGGACAGACGTTTGAAGGTTAAAGCAGTACAAAGACGGGAAGCACCGCATACTTCTCATTGGCATGGCTATCCTGTACCTTGCTGTATACTTACCAACATAATGACATCCCCAAGCACAAGCAAAACAGTTTGCAATTCTGTGCGTATGCCATGACCACACTGCCCTTGCTACCTGCAGCATCTATTGCAAGTGGTGTTGCGTTTTGTCAAGCCATGGCCTAAAACATTGCTTGTATTCTGACTTCCATGTGCCATTTTAACTGTACCAAGTCACACACCAGTTACGGGATGAAGTTTCAGCCTTCAATCCAAACAAAGATTTTCTGCTTTCTACCAGAGAGAATAACATCCACCTTTTTCCTCTACGCATTTACAGATGTATGGGGGCTACTGGTGCCCAAGGTAAAGCTTCCCTTCTCTTACAATAAATAAGAATACCTCTTGCTTCTGCTGAATTGTGAGAGATGCTGGATCTTCAAGACCACCCCATTCTTGAGAACAAATCAAACATATTTAAAATTTCCCCACCAAGATTAGGCACCTGACAGACCAACACTAGATCAAATTTTGTAGCTCCAGTAGTAGCCACCTGCAGAACCAAGGCCAATAAAGGAAGGAAGATAGAAAGTTAAAGAATTTTCAGGCTTGAATACAGCTTTCCACACTCAAATGAATGAAAGGTGCCATTTCCCTCATCTAAAATTAAAAGCATGCCTGAAAAGTCCTCCTGTAGGTACTAATCATCTTTAGAAAACTTTCAACATTTAACTCACTTGTGAGTTTATAAGTGTAAATGCAAATCAGACCCAAACCACAATTTCCTGAAGCTTCAGCACACCACAGACTCCTGAGCAGGAAACTAAGGCTTATTGCTTATGCTTCACCATGCAACATTATGCTAGGTTTTCAAAGTCTCTTCCATGCTACACTCAAAGTTATAGCAAATCTACAGTCTTAGTTCCTAAAGTTTCAGATGGGCACCACTAAAGGGACACCACCCAGTTACTCCAGAGCATGGCAGGGCAGTACTTAAGGATAACTTACAGCTCCAGACAGCTCATCTTTGCATAATTTCCTTTCCTAGGAGAGGCTGTCTTGCCTAAAGATTCAGATAAATATCCTGCTATTGCAAGTCATTAACATCCGAAAAAATAGGTTTGAAGAGGTAGTACTATAAATAGTCTATCAGTGGTGGCTATTTTAAGCATGACAAAGCTACAGTTCACAAAGTATTTGTAAAAGGAGGGTAAGCGAGCAAACTACTGGAAGAGTCTTTGGTTTCCAAGCAGGTAAGTAACAGGTCCTCCCAGTTTGTCCCACCTTTCTGCCCTTCATTCAGATAAGATGGGACCCAAGAGTGTTTCTCATGTATGAATGGGGTTGTGCATTTTCCTTAGGTTAAGCATAGCAATCACTAAACATCAGCCTTCTCATTTCAGTAAACTGCAAGTGCCGCATTGTGTGAACTGGGTGACAGACCACATTTTCCAGGTCACATAGGGAACCAATGCCAAGCACTGGAGCTTTTGCAATCCTTGGGGGATACAAGCTGAGCTACTGCCAGGCTCTCCCCATACAGCTCCCCCCAGAACATTAGCCACAGCAAACTCTTCCCACTGCATATTGGAGGAATACTGCAGAAAGACCCACAAAGGTGGACACATTTGGAAGGAAGGTGCTGAATAGTCCATTCTTTCCATCCTACATTCTTTCTGTCAATTTTACGGAAGAGAAAAAAAAAAAGTAGCAGGTAGCTAGATACTTGGAGCTTTTAAAAAGTTGAAAAAATAACCATATCACAAAAACAAACCAGGCCGGCTTGCTGCTGAGTGCTAACTCATTCACTTACCTCCTCCCTGGTCCTGAAGTGTCACCACTGCACATACTGCACAAGTCTTTCACATCTAACTGCTTGTCTACAAGCACTTCCCATTCTCTTTTTAGGTTAATGTTTTGGCAAAAAGCAGCCTGGCTCAAAAATTCCAGAGACTAAATTTAAAGGAAGCTTCTGACTGTTTCATGCAACACAGGTTGTTAAGGGTCTTGTTGATGGTTTTTAGCTTTCTGTATTTTCCAAGCTAAATTCAGTTATCTACAACAGTTTCCATACTGAAACACAGCACCAGCAGTTTCTCTGCCAGTACTGCCCTCTTTTGAAATCCAGGATTCTGAAGTTGGATAACTACTAGATGTCTGCTTAGGGGTATCAACTGAACTATAACCTTGTTTCTAAAACAGACCTGCATAGTAATTAAATGATGATTTAAAAACATCTACAGCCTAGCCACAGGCTCATCAAATCTTCAAGAACGTATAATAAGACTTCCTTGAATTCATCCAGCTGAAAGGAATTGGCCAGGACCGGCCACTGCATTCTACAGCTGTCGGTCCAGCCAGTGAGATAAACTGAGCTAAAAGCCCGTGCTCTGTGCTACATCCAGAAGTGATGAGGCAAGCAGCAGCTCCAAAATGCATATTCCTGTCAGCTACTGAGTCACTCGTTCAGCTTTAGCATATATCCTATCACCCTCTACCAATCAATCATAGCAGCAGCACACTTGAATCAAAGCTCATTCCCTTGCACCTTTTCTCTTCAGTTATATCCAACTCTGACATTGCACAACCCTTCGTTACAACGAAGCCTGTGGCAGCACACCAAGATCAAACACAATGATCAAGTGAAAAATGACTTGGAGGCAAGATGAGAAGATTTTAATACTGGAGAGTCTTCAAGACAGCATGAGAACCAGTAGTACTGACCAAATAGTTTTTTATGTAAGTGTTCTCTTTCCACTGTATGGTCTGAAAACAGTATACACATCAGTCTTATTTAAACCCCGAAGAGTGTTAAGACTCAGTAATGTTTCCTGAAAGAGATTCCTCACTTTGCAATAAACAGATCCAAAGAATTATTCTAGCAAGAGGACAAATTCTTTCCCTCATTTGCAAAATATACCACTGCACTGTCACCTAAACAGAACAGCTTCCCAAAACCAGCCTCGGCGATATGGCAGCTCCAGCCCAGAAATCATGCCACAAATGCTTTACAGTGATATTAAGCAGAGCTTTGCAGTGATATCCAGATACTAAGCACCCACAAGACCCTTTTGCACTATATAGCATGCAAGACGGTTTCACACCAAACAAAGCACAATTTTCCAGGCAGCAGTATTTTGAAGTAATTGTCCTTTCCTATTTGCCTCCTATATGGCAATAAACAAATAAATTTATGAAAGATGCAGTTAATTTTCCACTTCCCAACTAAAACAAACTACTGCAGCCACAGAACTAATGTTTTGTTAGCACATATTTCTACTTTTCAGGTTAAACGCATACCTCTCCATAGTCATACAGTACTCACACCATAAACACTGGTTGTGCAATTAACACTATTACAGATGATCTTTTCTTCTGGATTACACAATTTAGAATGATCTAATAATCCCACTATTTCTGCACTGTATTTGTTACATTTAGTTATTTTACTGGAATTGGAAAAGGACAAGATTTTGGCATTATGGAGCTGAAGTCCTCTTCAAGATCCAATGGAGTTTATGCCCCAAAGTCTGTCAGACAGGAAAAGCCAAAAAACACTAATGAAATATCATCTCTTTTCATAAACACTGCCTTTTTTTTTTTTTTTTAAAGGGGCCATTATGACTACAACAGCAGGACTTCCACAGATATTTCTGATTACATTTTATAGTCCAGTTTTGTTTCATACTAACAAAGTTTTAGCTGGAAGACAGATATTTCATACTTTTGTAAATTCAAAGTACTGTATCTCTTCCAGTAAAATATCTTATACTTTTTTATGTCATGCTTCACAACACACTCTGAAATTCAAGCTGGACAGAGTGGTCTCAGGCAAGAGATGTATTTCAGGGATGCTGCAGTTCTGCTTCTTGCTTGGCAACATAGAAAACACCTGCATTTTTATTGAAATACAGGCTAAAACAGGCTTAAGAGGGGATTTTCACAGGCACAAGGAGAACTTAAAGCACCCAGCTCTCACAAAACTCTCAGTGGGAATAGGATATTTAATCTCCCTTTGCAATCGTAAGGAGGTTATGGGAGGAGAACCAGAGCATTGGCAAGAACTACTGTACATTAGCTGAATATCCCTAGGGAGGTGGTGGTTAACGATTCAAAGAGAAGCTGCCAAATTGCAGTGAAAATTAGACTGGCATGCACTGAATGTTGTTAAGCAGCCGGGTGCTGAGTGTTGTGCACACAAGTTACCTTTCAGACACCTCCCTCTCCATGAAATCCTTCTGAGCTTCCTTGTGGCTAGGAATAGCCCACGATGCAGTTGATTTTATACATTTTTGTCAAAGCAATGGATTTCATTCTGATTGTGGACACTTCCTCAGACTGACTGGCTATTCAACCCAAAGTGCACAAACTCTTTTCTTGAGTAGTCACTACATGTTTCAAGAAAACTGAAAGTTCCTGAAGAGGGGGTGGTGGGGAAGGAAGTGATTTGGGAAGTAACATATTGCGGCTTGATAGTTCTGAACCCATTTCACTGAACCAGAACAAGCTGGCACAGCAACAACAGGATAACCAAGGGCTAACTCACTGACTAAAATGCTTAAGCAGCTCTCAGGACTCATTGAATTTCCAGAGATGCTGCATCCCCTACAAATCAAGTATGTGTGTTCAGTAGTTCATTCTCCACCCTCTGGCAACAGAAGGCAGCTGTCAGGTAGCACAAGGAGTTGCAATAATTGCTGTGTACAAATGCTCTGTAGCTATCCAGAATTCCAGCTCACTCGGTACAAGGAGATCCCCATCTCCCCCCAAGGAAAAGCTAAATTCTTCAAAAGAATAAAGCAGCTAAGTCACTGGAATAAGTGACCTAACTTTCCACTTGATTTCCTGGAAATTTCTCAGGAACTGCACGTGTAACAGTCTAGCCTTTCCTAGAATTAGTTTAGCGATTGAATACTGTCTTGATCCATAAGAGATGGCACTGTCAACACTACACGTCTTTCAGATCCTCTTAGAACATTTAATGGACACCTTCCATGCTGTTTTCTGTACAATGTTTTATATAAATGTGCATACATTTCATCAGGAACTATCAACTTATTGTTATCCAGCAATTTAGGGATCACAAACACTATATAAACACATGAAGGATTTTCCTTTTATGAATGATGGCTCTTATAATTTTAAAGAATGGCAGAAATGGACCACCACTGATCACAGCAGTATATCCTCTCTTTGCTTAAAGCTTTTTWAAAAAGTGGTATTGTAACAGCTGTTATAAAAAAATAATTGAGGCAATTTTATATACCACAGGTAGATCTCACCACAGTACTTACATTTCCTGAAAACTTTCTCCTTAAAGCAAAACCCATGAAGAGACAAATGGACTATTAAGAAGAAAAGCAGGGACAGAACCAAGGAATGAATAAACTCATCACCTGCCCTCCAAAGAAACCACAGCCTCTGTCCAACCAATCAAGTGCTTTACCAGGTATATTCATCTCCCAGAACTGTTTTACCCAAGTATGCCTGCAGTGTCCCTTCTTCTGGATAAAATGCAAACACAGCCACTGTGCAGTCAAATCAAGAGTTTCATCAGCTGACTGCTAAATTTTAAGAGAAAAAAAAAAAATCCGTACAGAGACAGAAGCCACTTCCATGGAAGTCTGTTCTGTCATGGAAAAGAACAGGAGATTTTACCCTACAGTACAGTTGCTTCTTTCTTCTTCAGACAACCACAGGGTGCTGCAAGAGCTACCTTCCCTGGAGACATTCCTCAGCCAGAAAAACTAATAGCTGCTGGAGATCCTTGAGGGTCTCACTGTAAGCACATGCCTTACGTCCTACCTCACAAGACACACAGCTATACAGAAAAGCCCAGACCTTGAAAAGAAAGAAATACTAATTTACCCGCAACAACTATGAAGTACAGCCAGTGTCATCACAACACACCCTGAAATAAAGGCATTTTCACACCACTTCACAGTATCAAAGCATTTGCCTCAAACTGAAAATACTACTGTTAAGTTGCAGAAGTTTGCGTAACAGGCATACAACACTACGGAAGTCTTAATCTCAACGTGTTTTAGGAATCCATCAAATTAATCATACATACACACATCCAAGGTTACCTTAACTGAAGTGCTGTGTCTAGTCTGTATCATGCAGCAGGCTCCCAAGGGCCCTGTGGAAGCTGCCTCATCTGTTCTGCCTTTGAGTGCTGTCCCAAACTACATTTAAGAGCAGGATGGTCTCCAGGTACTTCCATTCTCCAGGGACTCATTCAGAAAACGATCTTCCAGAACCAGGGCTTGCAGTACTTCAGAAACAAGTGCACATGAAGCTATGCTGCATAATCAAAGAGTAAATTGTTATTTCAGTGTGAATAATTAAAAGCATGATGCAAAATACATAAGTACTCAAACTCATGTACCTGATTTTGAATCTACACTTAGACACTAAAACCTGAATTGAAACTCCTGGTAAATTTATCCCAAAAATGTACCATTGCTCTATTCCAATAGCCTCAAGCCATCCCCCACCCTGCATGCACTAACCCTCAATATTGCAAATATGTTTGTGCCATCACTTCCCTACATCCACGCACTACACCATGCCCCTCAAACAGGGCTGAATGCAAGGCAGAATATACACCAGAGAAGTAATAAGGAGAGCGGGTGATCTGGGACATGCTGTGTGGGAACAACCGTATCCTTCTAGACGGAGCTTTAAAGTTTGGCTTCAATTATAATCTGGCAGCGGGTTTGTTGGAAGGTGTTGAGGGAGAGACAAACCAGCTGGATTAGTTTAAAACCAGCCTGATGGCAACCTCTGCCACTGTAAGCCTTTTCCTTGTTATGTAGTCAGTCGGGAATGCAACATGCAAGTACAGCATAACAAAAGAATGCAGCCTTTTGCCGAACAGACACCCGTTTCCTTCTTAGTTAGATTTCATCCATTTCAAGTCCTTCCAGGACTTCTGAGCAAAGCTGCCCACAAAAGTCAGGAAAGAGAAATGCTGGGTATATTGGGTATTTGTCATATTAGATGCATTAATTATATCCCTATCAAAGCATGTTAAAGAGTAGGAATTCTTTGGRGCAGAAGGTTTGCCTTCTTCTGTTAGCCACTAGATCCAGCTGGAGGCATTACTGGTGCCTCCTTCCCTACAACTTCTGCACCAAGGATGGAAGAAGAAAATTAGGAAATGTGACAGAGGGAAAGAAATAACAAGGGTTTTAGGGTTGGGGGGGAGGCCCGAGAGAGGAGAGGGGGGAGACAGGAGGAAACAGCAGAAGAAACAGGTCACTCAGAGCCCAGGGAGCTGAAGAAAGCACTTAGAACAGAGGGAAGAACTCCACCACCACTATATGGACATGTCTTTGAAAAAGGCCAGTCATTTACAGGACTACTCCTACATAAAAAAATTTTTATATATCATCCCACACTTATAATTCCTATACTCGATCTACACTGTAATAGCACAAGTCTGCCACTGCCCCCATTTCAGAGCTGCTGTCTGGCAGAGGGCTGACACACACAGCTGCCGAGTTCCCGCCTCAACTCACCTGCACAAAGTCTGGTGTAAAGTGTCAGAGTTCCCAAGTTCTTTAAAACATTCTTTTAAATCCTGTCGCTGACTGTTTGTGTCGCATTAACCTCCACTAACCCTCAAAGCTTGCTCAGTGATTCATCCCATTAAACCAGTTGTTCATGAAGAGCAGCTATTTATCCAGAAAGCAAGATGCTCCATTTTCTAATTGTATACTGTAACCAACAATTACATGAATGGCTTTTTGCCTTACCAAGATGTCTAAAGCCAACGGAATAATATGTCATTAACATTATTGTTTCATAGCCAGAACATTTCCTGAGATATTGGTGTTGCAGCTACATTTCTTATTTACTGACTGGCCTTTTCCACCCCCTTCCCCCCCCCCTTTTTTTTTTTTTTTTTAATTAAAACAGTCCTCTGTCTTAGCCAAGCAACAGAACTGGATCAAACCTGAATCAGACAAGCAGTGCTGGAAAATGACTGAAGGAATGTATTTAGATGAAAGAAAAAAAATCTTGCCTCACAGCTTTAGCCAGTAGCTGAACAGCCCTAGTTTTAAAATGTAATAGATTAACAAGATCTTTTCGCAGCAGAAGGAATAAGTACTGCTGTAAGGGGAGAGATGAGGGGAAAAAAAGAAAAGTATGTCTGTAGCACAGCCTTCCAGTAACTTCCTACAAAAGGTAACAGAGAAAAGAGAAATGAGGTCTGGTATTTTAGGGCCCATGGTGATTTTCTAACTTCTGCTGCTTTCTGGTAGATTAAGACCATCACTTACTAACCCATAGAAAGCCACTGAAGAACATTTCTTATTATGTTTTCAAGTGCACACAGTAGATGAGGGGCAGGGAAGGGGCAGGTGCAGTGCAACTCCATAGAAATACATTCTTAGCCAGGTGTTCTTCCAGATGCATTTCAGTTTTTGAAGTTACCAGAGAGCCATTGCAAGTAACAATTCCACAAGACTGTGAGCACAGAAGGAGTAAATATTTGCTGGAAAGTCCGCATCATAGCAAGCTGTTTGATCCAAAGTTATTCCAATTTTTCTGTTCTGAGCCCCAGCATTCATTGACAGGCGAGGTCAATCTAGATTAAAAAAGGAATATTTACCATCAAATTGCTTCAATATCTCAGTTACTCCTTTCTTCACTCTGATTCCTCTGCCGACTGTAAGCTGGAAAAGAAAAAGTAACTTGCACAGGCAAGAAAACACAGATGGGGCACATAGCCTTTATCACTAGATGATAAACTGTCAGCAGTAAACGTCAGTCTTAAAATTCAGAATTACTCCATGGCAACTGTGAACGAAGGTCCTTTAGAAACTGAATTAGTGTCAAGTTTCATCAAGAATATCACTGCACATACGCAGGGAATTCAGAAATTTTCCCATTCCACGTTTCTCTTGAAATTTTTTACTGCCTGTTTCTATGACTGCTCCTACTTCTTACATCTGATAGCAACACAGGGCAGAAAAGATCACAACACTGGACCAGTACAGAACAGGGAAGATCAGTTTAATTTTAATTGACATAAGCACTAAACCTCTATTGGAAAGAGAGGGGCAAGGACTGTATATTAAAGACTACATATTTCTGAACCTGGAATACAAAGAGACAACAAAAGAGACAATTTTCATTTCAGGAGGTGTATTAAGGAGTCTTTAAAATGTTTATATTCACCAGTCTAGGAAACAGCATTATTTTCCCAGGGCATAAAGAGCACAGGCTCCTTAGTGAATTGATGAGATTAACATTTCTTTTAGGAAGAAACCAAGCATGAGAAATAGGAGCCTATCCTAAAAGATGGCCAAACGCTGATAAAGGAAGTCAATCAGACATTTTATTTCAAACTTGCATCTCCACTTTATTATTCAGGATGAAKTTTTATATTAAGCTCAGTAAACTAACAGTTCTACTCCCAAATGATCGCAGTACAGGAGAGAAGGGAGGGAAGTATCCCTTTTAGCATCCCATTGCCAGCACAATTTGAAGCACAGAGCTTGGGCAAGAAGCTAGATCTCCCCCCATTTACGGCCTGCCTGGATATCTCATTATCTAAAGAAAAATGACTAAACACTTCAGAGCACAGGGCAAAAGGACCTCAAGACTGACTGCAAGCCTGTAAAAGATTCACTGCAGCCCACATTGCATTCTCTTAGTGACTAAGGCATCATTCTCCAGCTGCTGAGCTACAAGCACAAGACACCTCAATGATATACATATCTTACTGACCAGAGCACGAAGAGACAGATTTTAGCTTCTTCAAATAAGAAGCCTCTACTGAAATGTCTCCTATACTTTACGTCACCCAAGACAAGCACTAGACTAAGACACTCCTCCTTTATCATTGCTGAGAAGACCAACACTTTGAATGACATACACCTTTTTGAGCTCACATCGAACAATTTTGATTTCCTAGTAGATAACACAGCAGAAAAATAAAACCTAAAACAATCCTCCTCCCTCTCCTCCATGTATTAAGTTAGAAATCCAGTCACACTGCTTTGAGAGAGGAATATTACCAGCATGCCTGGCTGAACATCATGACTGAACCCTCATTATTTATAAGCTGTTTACTCCCAGTGTCAGTAATAGGACTAGTACTCTTCCCTACCACATGAACCACTTTAGCTTGTCAAAACAAACAGTAAAAAGATACAGAATGTGGTTACACATTCAGCACTGAACTGTCCTCACTGAATCTCAGATAAGTGTCTTGAGATTCAACATTGCAGTGCTTCCCAGGGAAGTTTCAGAAAAGACTCTCCAAGGGCTACAGGACAGGTATTTCCATCAGCAAAGCATTATAGCTTGCAGGGAGAGTTTTCCTAGGCTGCACAACCTGCAACGCTTCCACATGGAAGTGCAAATATTCACAGATGCAAACCTGTAGCTTCAGAAAATCACTGCTTTACAGCATAAATTTCTACAGACATGAAACGTTACTGTTCGAACCTCCAGTAGCACAGGAGCTTAGTTATACTTTATTATGGCAATCGCCTAGCTAAAGGAACAGAACAAGCAATTATCCTTCCTTTGCTTCAGGGCCATGCTCAAGCCACCACCAAAGCTACCCTGATCCAGCTTTGCTGTGTGTGAGCTCAAGCAGACCAGCCAAGCTCTCCTCTCTGTTCTCTAGTAGGGATCTGCAGCCCCTGACTGCTTGCAAAACAACCACAAGCTCTTCCATTCCTATAGCTTTTCAGAACTGTGTGTTACTTGCCGATGCAAAGTCACTTAAAGCAAGCAGCTTAAAACCTAGGCTCCCATCTTCATCCAGATGAGGATGCAGACGCAGCAATAGAGACTGCTATTTTCAGACTGCACTGGTTTTGCAGTCCAATTCAAATATCAATGACAGAAACACAAAGACTCCAGTGGGTTCCCACTGGAGCTGTCAGCTTCCTCAGGGGTTTAGGCTGATCTGAACATATCAAGCCCATGCTCCAGTTCCTCAACTGACTCCGCATCAGCTTCAAAAGCCAGCCAAAAGTATTAATAATAATCTTCAAGGATGGCTACGTTAGAACCCATAACTCCTCTATGCAAGCACTGAAATGATAATGATCCAGGAGACACAATAGAATAAAGAAGCCAGCTCAAAGGATATGCCTGTAGAATGACCTCTTGGAGGAAAACAAATAAAGCTCAAGTCTAATCTTTAGAAAGCATTACAAAACCTTACCTGTTAAAGCCCTCCACCAAAACTAGAGCATTATTCTTAGCTATCCGCTCACTTCAAGTCTGAAAAGAAACAAAACAAACAAGCAAAGCCACAAACACAAGGACACAGCTCTCTGAAAGCCAGAGAGCTAACCTACTGCAGCTCCAGGGCTTTTCATCAGCATGTTTCACCTGAAAAGCACCCCATCTCATGATGGGCACACAAGTAACACC
>NW_020449841.1:843384-868152 GCF_003343035.1 Apteryx rowi | reverse complement strand
AAAAAAAAAAAAAAAAAAAAAAAAATCTATTAACAATACTATACTTCACTGTGAAATGGAAGGCAGGGTGATACGGTTTCTTTCCCACAACTCTCTGTCAATAGGAAATCTGGGAAACCACCTGCATTTACAGATTACCCCACCAGACTCCATTTCTGTCCTACTAGCACTGACTCAGTTCTTATAATTCACAGAGTCCAGACACTGACTGACAATTTCTAACAGTAAATTAGTCCCTAAATTCAGAAAAAATGGAAAGATCTTTTCAGTTTAAAAAGAATGTTTTCAAGATAAAGTCTTAATTTCTTGTTAGTTCTTCTTTAAGTGAGAATTTCAGCTCATCTCCTACTTGTGATCACAGGGCCTACATGCTGTCCTATTTTCAATCCTATAACCACTCCGTGGTGGATAGAGTGCCTGCTTGCATGAGAGAAGAGCATTAGCAAACAGCAGCTGCTTTTGAGGGCAGTTTCACAACTGGAAATGAACTGTCAGCACCACAGGGCGAGCCAGTTCCCCACAGGCTGCCAGCAATGACCTGCAGACCAGTGGAGAACAAAGCCTGCAGATCACAACTTGGGAAGAGCTCCCCTTGTCCCAGGGACCTCTCTTCCACAGGGCAAAACCTAGAAAAGACAGTGGCAGGGTTTGCATTGTAAGGGCCAGGCCGTGGACTGCCTGCCTGGTCTCCCCAGTGACCCAACGGCAGCCCATGGGCAGCATCAGGTCCAGAGCAGAGAGAAGAGGTGGGGTGAGCAGGGCTCGGATCTAGGAGACTCGCAACACCCAGGGCACCTCCACGCTAACTTCCCCCTGCTCAGGCAAGAGGCCCCGAGACACCCCTTGACCCACAGACCATTCCTGAGCATCCCAGCTTGGCCTCAAACACACTCCACAGCCAGCCCCAAGGCACCCCTGCCCCTGCCCCATAACCCTCACCCCTTCTTCCAACACCCTGGATCCTCCCTTCTCTCCTTGCAGCCCCAGCCCCATCCTACAGCCCCCCACACCAACAGCCCCATCTGTTCCTGCCTCCTTGCTCTGCCCCACAGCCTGCTTCGTTTGCCCAACAGTTCCCCCATGCCAGCTCTACCCCACAACTCCCCACCACTACCCCAAAGGCCCCAACCAAGCTCTGCCCCACAGTGTCCTACCGTTACTCCACAGCCCTCCACTGCTGTCTCACAGCCACCCACCTCAGCTCTGCCCCACAATGCCCTACTGCTGCCCCCAGCCCCTCCAACCGAGCTCTGCCCCACAACCTACCCCACGACCCCCCACCAACCGAGCTCTGCCCCACAGCCACCCCCAACCGAGCTCTCCCGCGCGGCCCCCCACTGCTGCCCCACAGCTCCGCCACCTCAGCGCTGCCCCCGGCCCAGCTCGCCCCGCACGGCACCCACCGAGCGCGGCGCGGGCCCGGCCAGCAGCGCGGCGGCCCTACTAGCCGCCCGGCTCGCGACGCCGCCGCACCTGCGCGGCGGGCAGCGACATTCGCGGTTAGGCGGGGAAAAGGCGTCCACGTGACGGCGCGCCCCGCCCCCTCTCGCGTCACCCATCCGCCCGCGCCACGCCCGTCCGTTTTCCTCCCTCTTCCCGGGCAGGTCTTGTGCGCAACCGCACTGCGCTGCTCTGAAGCAGCTGCGAGTCCCGCTGGCGCCATGTTGAGTGTGGGCGCCGAGCTCCTAAAGTGAAAGGCTCCCAATGTTTGCAATGGGGAACAGCACAGGAGAAAAGGAGGGGTGCGGAGGGCGCCTCAGTGGGGCCAGCGCTCTGGCAGCCTCCGTCCATGAGGAAGCTGCTCGATACGTGGAGAGAGGGAGAAGGGAGAGGCAAGGCCTTGGTAGGGCTTGGGGCCACTTCCCAGCACTGCTGGGCCTTGCAATAGGTACCCTTGGCATGCCATCCACATCTCGGCCCTGCCGTCCACACCTTGACCCTGCTGTCCACGTCCCGGCCCTGCCGTCTGCACCTTGGCCCTGCTGTCCACATCCCAGCCCTGCCATCCACATGCTGGCCCTGCCATCCGCATCTCGGCCCTGCCGTCTGCAACTTAGCCCTGCCATCCACAGCTCGGCCCTGCCGTCCACATCTTGGCCCTGCGGTCTGCATCTCAGCCCTGCTGTCCACACCTTGGCCCTGCTGTCCACATCCTGTCACTGCTGTCCACACCCTGGGCCCAACCTGACACCATCCGGGCCAGTACCAGCCATGGGTGCCAGCAGGTGTTGCACTGGTCTGCCCACTTCACCCAGAAGAGCTGGTCCAAAGGGAACTCAGGAGACCTGCTCCTACCTCTGCTTCGGCCATCAGCTTGATCACTAAAACAGACACACCATCTCCTGCTTCTGCTTCTTCCTTCCCCCCTGCTCATTTCAGTTTGAAATGAGGACACCTCCAGAGGACACATGTACACTCCCTCGCTGTGCAGTCCCTGAGCTCACCTTTGCCTGTTTTTTCTAAGCACCCACCTGGCTAGCATGCCAGACCCCAGCTCCCCAGCCCAGCATCCTCCCAGCACACTGCAAAATAAAGAAGTCAGGCTGTGCGACAGTCCACAGTGAGATAAGTCCAAACAGATCCTGAACCAGTTGGAACAAAAACAACCCTGAGATCAAGGAGGGTTCGAGATGCCCCAAAGCATCTCTCTCTTTTCCCCAAGTATCTTAGCTAAGCTAATCAGGCATCACTCAGCCCTATAAACCTTGCTTTGCTGTGACACCACTGCTGAAACTATTTGTCATGTATGTTTTTTACCTGTTCTTAAAACTTCCCAGTGTCAGAGATGTCCCATCTTCCATCTCCCACCCTTTTGCCTGAGGTGTTGCACCCAGCCATGGGGACATGGAGGAGATTCTTTCCCAAAGAACCCAACATAGTGGCTTTCTCCAACAGCTAGAGAATATATCCTTAAAAATGGTGGGGAACTTTCCATTCCCCCCTCCACTCCCCTCCAAAAATGTCTGAGCATGACTGGAAGGTCAGAAGCCTGGGGGAAGCCTGGAGGAAAATGCTCACTGGAACAGGAAAATTTCCTATTCCAGGAATTGCTTTCCCTATCAAGCCACTAAATATTTACAGAAGATATTAGCACCCTCTGTTCCCAGAGGACCCATAGACAACTTGTGTCTTAGCAGCAGCTCCTGAAACTCTGTGGCTCTGTGCCAGCTCCATCCCAGTATTTCTTTCAGTCACTGCTGCAGCTACAGCAGGTTTGGGATCGAGCCCGGGTTTGCCAGCACCCAGCAGCACTTCTGTGAACAGGAACACCATACCCAGCTGAGAGAGCAAGGGTGTGGAATGAACTTGATAGGAAGCAGAGCGGGCCAGGGTGCCCTGCCAATGAGCTGTGGTCTCATGCTAAGTGTCAGGAGGTCATCAATAATTAGTCTACTTTTAGTACAGCATTGAAGTTAAACCTGCCAGAACTCGAGGAAGGTATACTTGGGGAGAAAATGTATACAATGGAAGAAGGGTGAGTTTAAGACAAGAGGTCAGTGTCAGGACACTACCTTTTTATCCCCAGGCCTGTTTTTGGCTTGTGGTAAGAACTCCAGTAAGTCACTGAAATGCCTTTTCTCTGTCTCAGTTTCCCAAAAGCTGATTCAGAGGAAGAGAAGGGCAAAGTCATGAGTGCTGGGAAAGTGTTTTGAGATGCCTGGAGAAAACAAGCTGAAGGCATGCAAGGTATAGCTGCAGTGACAGTGCCTTAGGCCTGAGTCGCTAGAGGCTCTGGCTTGACTGCAGACAAGAACAGCCTTTCTGATAACTCGCTGCTGTTTTGCAAGTGTTAGTTGCCTCCTGAGCAGTGACAGGGCATAGAGCTGGCAGCTCACTCTTGCCTGTGTACGAAGTCACCTTTGCATCCCAGGGAGGCTCTATCGCCTGTCCTTCACCATTGCTTCTGCCTCCTAAAGGGAACAAACCTGGAGAAGAAAAGAAGACTTTAATAAGCAGATGTAGTTGGAGTTTAGGACTAATGTCATCACCTCTTGGGTTTGAAGCAGTCACTCATGGCTGAGATTGATAGATCAGATGCTTTACTATCCACCTGAATGAAACGCTCCCCAGCTTTCGTGAGCGCTGTCATACAACCTCTCCTAAACCCAGCACCCCTCTGCTGCCCCTCTTCATCCATGCCCTATCAGATAGCCATCTCAGGGCTCCAGCAGCTAAACCTCAGCTTTCTTTCAGCCCCAGCTGCCTCAGGGCTCGGCTGTACTCACCAGCTTTCCACTCAGACTTGGCTCCAGGGGACAGGGTGCCTTTCAGGTTCCTTTCCTTCCTCTCCTAGCCCGCTCTGGGACAGTCTTTGCTTCCTGTAATCCTCCTGTGCCCTGTGCCAGTCTGGAGTAACTGCTGGAGCTAGGCATACTCCAAAACTCCCAGGATGTCTTGGTGCCATGGCAGTGGAAGGCCCCTCCCTCTTCTGATATATCCTAGGGCTGTGCTTACTCTTTTGATGCCTTCCTCTTACTTGCAGTGCTGCCTCAGGTCAGCCAGCTCTCGACTGTGGGCCAGATGAACTCCCAGCAGAACAGTGCCTCCCATACTAGGTCCTCAGTCCATGGCTGAGGCCACTGAGTCTCTCTGCTCCTCCTCAGTGAGACCCCCCAGCAGGCCAGGCCTCTGGAGGCCAACAGCATGGCTCTTTTGGGGACCAGGCTTGTGCAGGGTCTGGATGTGGGAAGGGGAAGGATAGCAATTCTCAGCTGTTTCAGGTCCTTGGCCAAGAATGAGGGCTGCAAGCTTGGTACTGTCACAGGCAGGTGGACCAAACCACTCTTCCTGCCACAGCCACCGAGCTGTTGTGTGACTCAGGGCAGGAAGAAGAGTGATGCTGCCTCAGTTTCCCTTCTCCCTGTCTGTCTCTGTGGGCTGAGGACTCGGTGTAGGGGCAGTTTCTTACCTACTGGCAGCTGCAATGCAAAAAGCTGCAGCAGCAGTTTCTGCAGAGATTTTCCCCTAAGTCTCTCCTATTCACCATCAGCATACTAACATCTTTAACACCCCTAAGCTCTTTGGAGCAGCAGTTGGGGGTGATTACATATCGTGCACCCGGTACCTGATACAAGCCATTCCTGGCCAGGGTCTCTGGACCCTCGTGCGATACAGACTTGAAACAGTCTTCCCTGATGCAGTGCAGCAGTTTCTTGCTGCCAGAGCCCACATCCCAGCCCATTCATTACCAATAGTGCCAATCTGGCCAGGACCGGCACCAGTATGAATTCTGGCAGCACTAGAGGGCAGCAATGGTACAGATATGAGCTGTCCGGCTAGGCAGAGTCTATGAATGGCAGCAAGCACCTTGCTTGAACTCCCTGTTATCCCCACTGAGAAGCTTTTAATTCTGGCTGGTTGCCCACTCTAGAAGTCACATCCTGTTGCATAACTCCCTTGGAGCACAGGATGGTCAGAAAACTGTATGTCAGCGTCCTCGGATGCTGCTTTTCTTCCTCAGATGCTTCTTTTCTTCCTTCCATGGAAACTGGCTGAAAACCCAGCAGATTTCTGGAAATGTGGCTGGTCTCTGCTGGGAGACGTCACAGAACAACACAAAGCTGTGATCAGGACACAGCAGGGTGTCAGTCCTGGAACTGGAGCAAAAACCTGTCTCATTCCCAGCAAGGGGGTGAACCCTGCAGCAGACAGCTCTGCAGGCCCCATGGTTGTGAGGACCAGCAATCAGTCAGGATCGTTTGTCCCTGGAGCAGAGATTCGCATTGCTGGGGAGTCTCTTTAATTTCTTCAGGGTGAGCCCAGCCCTGTTACAGGACAGAGAGCAGTTCCCTTGCTGTATAGACACGTTTGCTTCCCCAAAGGACATCTTCTCAATCGCTTCTGCTCTGATGGCCCATGAAACGCCCTAAAGCTCTGAATCGAAAACACTCCCACCCAGTGCCCAATCCCTGGACTTCCCAAGTCACATCAGGAGGGGTAGCAAAGAGAGTGAATGTCATGGCAGGGCTGGCAATGTTTCCGTTTCAGGGCCATGGGAGAAGACACACTCTGGTTTTAGCATAGCAACTACCTTAGAAGGTGACATCAACATCCTGCTGCGTAAGTAAAAGTCCTTTAGAAGAGGAAGGCCCTGCCATGTTTCCTGAAGGGTGGAACCTCTGGATTTGCCTGATCTTCTCTGTGATAACACAGGTTGGCCAGGTTCCCCTGTAGGGGGAAGAAGGCTGGGTGATTAGTGTCAAGAAACAAACACCAGCTCCTCTGGCTTCAGCCCCAGGCCACTCTCCCAGATGCAGGCAGTCCCACCACGTCCTTGCAGGAACCTGCTGCACATATATAGCATGGCAAACTGGATCATTTCCTCTTTAGGTATGTGCAGAGCTGATGAGTGCTCTCGGCTGCCCGCTCCCCTCTGCCTGCTTCCCTGGGAGCAGGGGCTGCTGGATTTAGCCTTCTGCCTTCTTCCATCCACGCTCAGTGCATCAGGGCTGATGGAGAGGGGCAGGCAGGCAGCAGGTCCCTCCTTATGGACAGCTGGGTTGGAGAGGGCAGTGGTACCTGTGCTCTGCCCAGAGCCCTAGCACAAACAACAGTGAGAAGGTCTCTCCTGTCCTGGTTGCTGTTTTGGTCCTCTCTTCACAGTTTGAGTTACTGTTCCCAAGCCTTTGGTCCTCTCCTCACTGTCTGAGTTACTGCCCCCAGGCCCGTGGACATCCCAGGTGCCTCACAGAGGAAATCCTTGCCATCAGCACTCTTGAGAGCAGCCCCTTGCACAGCTCCCTATGGAAATGATGGCCCTGACATGTGGCACTCTGCACTCCTCCCATCACCAAGTGTCCAAAGCAGGACTTCATGAAGAATGTGAACCCTGAGCCAGAAAAGGCCTTTGTACTCTGAGTAACAGCATGAATCCTCTCCAGAGTTTAAGGACCTCATCCCATTACTGCAGTCCTAGCCTCTTCCCTTTGACAGACCAGTGGGTGTTCAGCCATCCCAGTGAATGTTCAGCCAACCCCTTCCCAAACCACTTGATTGGGAGATACCTTGTCTTCCTGGCCATCTCTCCCACCGCTTTGTCAGCTTCCCTTTAGAAAGCTACCATCCATGCCTCAGGAGAACATCTCCAGTCATCTGCCAGGAGTCTTCTTGACATCCAGCCTGGGCAGCAGGGACCCTGAGGCAGGCTGAAAATCTCCCATCAGTATGGTTTCCAGGTGGGAAAAGAGTTTTCCATTAAATGAACATTTTTTTTTTCTTTCTCCTGGAAACCAGTGGTCTCCCCAAATACAGAATTTATTTTCTCATTTGCGTAGGGCACAAAAAGCCTGGAACAACCAGAAACAAATGGGACAGGGAAATGAAACTTGGAAACCTAGGCAGGAAATAGACTTCCTGCGAAGCAACAGTCTCCGAGAGGGAGGAGCAGGCATGTGGAGCCAGGGAAGAGAGGAAAGGAGAGAGGTCTGCTGTGGCATGCCACTGTCCTGCTCATCTCAGCAGAGACAAGGACTTCTGCAATGACTGCACTATGGGGGAATTGCAATAATAGAAATCCAGACCTCCAGCCCAGAGATACATAAACGCACACGCAAGAGCCAGGGGAGGGGAAGGCAGACTCCTTCACCCCATTTTCCCATGCATTGTTTTCTACACTACTTACCCAAGAGCTTCATCACAGGAAAAAAAATCCTCTGGCTGAATGTGAAAGTCAGATCTATCACGTGAGGGCAGTGACAGCCCCACAGTCGCCTGTTTCGTCCCCAGTGTGCTGGGAAACTCTTTGGTTTAGGGAAATAGGAAGCCCTGAAATAGCAGAAGCTGGAAACACGTGGCTGGCTGGGGCAGAAAGGGAGGCAGGGAGTGGAGCTGGGAGCATCCGCTCCTGCCACCTCCCGTGCACAGCACATGATTTGCCCCATGACATCATTTTGTGATGAGCCTCCTACCCCTTCCCTCTCCTGCCATCACATTTTCCTCATTTCCCCATCTACCCTGTCCGATACAGGCACCTCTCCAAAGCACCAGCTGCTCCAAGATGAACCCCTGCCATGCTAGGAGCCACACTTGATCTGAAATCTGCCTCAGAGAGCACATCCAGAGAGAGGTTTCTGTGAAGGGTGCAGCCTGTTACTGTGACCTACAAAAGGCATGGCCTTGCCCTGTTGTCTAACAGAGAGCTCAGCTCTGTGCCCCTGGGGTCGGTATAAATGGAGATGATCCTCAAAAAAAAGCAACCAGCTTCTTGTCTGTCCCCACAAGGACCCTGTTAATAGAGAGACAGAGCTGCTGATCCAGTGTGGTGAGAAAGCCAACCCAGAGAAAACAGGAGGAGCCTGGACTCAGGGGCAAGCTAACCATGCAGAGGGTGATCAGGAAAGAGCCAGTGCTCTGGACCACACAAGGCTGCAGGGAGAATGCTGCAGTACCTCCTGATGCCTTATTCACCTGATATTTGCATGCAGTGTCTATCAACAGTTTGACTGACAGCCACTGCATAGCTGGGAGGCAAGAGAGATGAAGGAACACATCCAAAAAGAGCAAATTTCACGACAAATATGGAAAGAGTTGAACTTTAAAATCTAAACATGCCCTACAGTGAGTAAAAAAAGACAAACCAATAGAAGCAGGACACAAAAACTCACGATACAGTCAGAAAAAGAATGTGGAGCTGGTCCTTATAACCATAAAAACATAAAAAAGTGCAAGAAGAAAAAATATTCCAAGTCCAAAGATCACTGTAAAGGATATGACTAGGCTGCTAGCCTCTGAGTGCAGAAAATCTTAGGTGATTATGTTGAAAACCCCAGCAAGGAGGGCTTTGAGTATTTGCAAGCTTAGCCCCCTTCTTGAATGTAGGCTTGGTGCCAGAGGAATGCTGACATGGTGCCGGACCCTCTTAGTATTAATTAGTTTAATTATAAGATTAATGCCAACTAAGCCAGCAGGGAGCCCCAGCCAGGACCAACTCTGTTCCTGTCTGTTCTCACTCAATCTTACCCCAACCTGGGCTGGTTGTAACCAATGTCAGCCAAAGAGCTTTGGCTAGGATGGAAATCAGGCTCCTGCCCTGTGCTCTGGAGTTGGCTGATACTGTCTTTGGCTGGGATTGCAGGAGAACAGCCCCTAAAGAAGTAGAGGGAAAGGTGGCAGGAGAAGGCCTAGAGGAACAGGATGACCTTTCCCTGCTGTTGTCCCTTGCCCCAGACATGCTCAGCCTTTGAGCGTAATTCCACCAGCTGAGAGGCATGCTGCACTCGTCTGTCCCCAGGGATGGCCAGCAGCCAGCCTCTGTCCTAGCAGGGCAGAACAATCCAGGGAAATGACCCAGTGAGATGAGGAGACAGGATGCTGCGCTGGCCACCACTGCCTGCATTGTGTCTTTGGATGCCTCGGTGATGAAGTCAGCCCCAGACTGCTACAGAGAAACATGGGATGGGGGTTGCAAGGGGAACAGCTGCCAGGAGAGAAAAGCACAAAATCTCTGTGATTGAAGGCAATCAGCTACCTCTCCTTCTGGATTTACTGGCTGAAACCTCAGCGAGGTCCTGGGGAAACTCGTCTTCTCTTGTTCAGGGACACTAATGTCCCCTGGAGGAAACGCACCCACACCACATTGTCAGTTCCAGTTAATCTGATATCGTGGTGAATGCCAGTCCTCTGGGCAATGTGGGAAAGGTCACACAGGGATTCAATGGGGACTTTTTCAGGGGTCAGAAAGAGCAGTTCCACCATGGCTGGGGAAGCCTCCCAGCCCTGTCCCAGAACCTGAGAGTGATGGTACAAGCCTCCAGGCCATGCCATAAAAACCTGGCCTACCATCTGCCTTAGTAGCCCTTAAGGATACCATGTTGTCTCCATGTACCACATGAAGGTTTACTGCCAACCCTCCCAGTGCCCTCGCCAGGGCACTCAGAGATGAGGAGAGTCCTTGGGGTTTCTTTGAGGCACTGGTGATGGAAATCAGGGCTGGGGATGTAAACCAGGAGCAAAATTACGAGCTCTGGCTGAGAGCAGGAATCTGCAGTCTGGACACACAGGCATTGCAGCCAGTCCTCCACTGTTCACCATGTGGGTGAATTTGAATACTCAAGGGGTTCAAATTAGGAAAGCCCTTCAGGCTCTGACTGGAGTAGGGATACAGTTCACATGCCCTAAAGCATTCTCACAAAGGAAGATGGTCCAGGAGAGACCCACTGCCCATTGGCCAACATCTTGATGAGATCTGTTAGAACAGCTCTGAGGACTCCTGTGCGAGCCTTAAAGAATGCCCTGAGAGGTCGCTGTGGCATGCTTAGCCTGGCTTTCTGAACACCCTACATGTGATGGAGACTTCTCGCCTCCCCAGCGGCCCATTCCAGCTTTGCTAGCCTCATCCTTGCACAGCTCTTCCTTGCAGGTAGGCTGAACCCATCGTGGCAGTTGAAGCCTCTGATTTCCTGCCTTGCCCATAAAGGACCTGAAGCCATGTTCCTTTCACTTCTGGCCAGATCTGAGAGTGTTCATTCTGAACTGCAGCTCCCTTTGCAGCTCTGCACCGACCAACCAGCCTCTGTCCTGTGAGGCTTTCTCTACTGAATAGCCGGGCTGGCTGCTGCAGGGAACCCCCAGCACAGGGTGACCTGTGAAATCCCGACTCTTCTACATCCCTGCTGAGTCTCGCCATTGTTTCACATCCCTCCATGGTATCATTTTCGTACTGTGGGCTGCTGAGATCTTCTGTCTTGACAGCAGAAGCTGTGGTCAAGGACAGCAGAGAGATGATGGGACTAGAGATTCCAGGCTACATTACCCCTTTCAGTTCTGTGGAGGAAGTCTATTTCTGATGAATAGTTTCAACATGTAGAAGCAGTCAAAATCTGCCGTCATTTCCCCCCTTGCCTAAGCACAGGTTTTCCTTGGAGGAAGCAAAGCAAAACCCTACCAATCCATCTCATCCAGCACAGCAGCATGTCTTCCATCCATGGTAGGAAAAGACTAGGGCCCTTGTTTCAAGAGCTGAGGATAGTTGGATTCTTTACATCTGGAGACAGGCAGGGTCACCATGTCCATCCTCCATTGGTCTCCCAAATCAACACATGTCCTGCAATCCGTTTCTGATTGCATTGAAGAGGTGGTGAAAGACAGCTAAGGGAAGCAAGTCCACATTTGGGGCATTGGGGATCTGCATTCCCTGTGAAAATATCTAGGGGTCTGCAAATGGGCAGGGGCCAGGAAGCAGCTGAGCAGGTAGAGCTAGGACCAGCAAGTACTAGCCCTGCCCTGCCAAGGCAAAGCAGCTGACAGGTCCCTGCTGTCCTGGCAGTCCTTTGCCTCTCAGCAGAGATCACCAGGGAAAGGGCCATTATCAGTCAGGGATTCACATGATGGAGACCACAACCAGATTCAGCCAAGAGTCCAGGTCATCAGGCAAGCTCATGGTCACAAGGCAGGCCCAAGGTCAGGCCAAGAAGTCAGTCCATGGCTGGACATGGCTGTAGCTGAGCAAGAGACTGGCACTCCTACAGCACAGCTGATGCAGGGACTGATGGCCCAGGGCTGAGCTTAAACAGGCTCCTGGGGCCATGGGCAGGATGTATGTGGAGGCCCCAGATGAGGCTGCTCAGGACCCTTAAGGCCTATTAGTGCCCTCTGGGCCCTGACACCTTGGTTTATGGGCAAAAGACCCTTGCAGGTTTGTAGCTCAGGCTGCAGGTTGGGGCAGATGAGATAACACCATGGCTAGCAGTGCAGAGTGGCTGAGCCTTTGGTGATCATGCCCTCACACACAAGGACACAGTTTGGGGGGACAACATAGCTCAGCCTGCAGCAACAGGGAGCTGAGCTGTGTGGCACCATGCCACACGGAGTGTGTTTGCTGCAGGCTGAGCATGGATGTGCAGACAGCTGCTCTGGCCCAGCTGATGTGTGGCAATGTCATTCCCAGCCCTTGTTCACGGATCACTGATGTTGCCACTGGTACATCCTGGAGCTTCATCTGCTGCTGTCAGGAACACATGAGTTTAAATCACTGTCCGTTCAAGAACTGAGCTGCTACAATGCAGCTGCATGTTGTTTCAGATAAAAACCCTTGTGATGAGGAGGAAACAGCTGATAGGGATCTGGAGCCTGAGTCATGACATGATCAAAGTGCACAAAGCCAGTGCTCCTTCTGACTCCCTTGGAGCAAGGGGACAGCAATATGCACTTGTTTGTTGGTTGCAGACCTGTTCAGTTCCAAAGGAGAACACAGATCATAAAATCAACACAGGATAAGCTGGGGTCTTGGGAGGTGAGGAATGATGAGCTGTTCTTTTGAAGGGGAAATATGTGAAATACAAAGAGATCTGCTTCCTGCCCTCTCACACCTCTCTAGCTCCAGTTAAAAAGCATGCTAGAAAATAAGTTTTTAATTCAGGATCTAAAAGGGCCCCACATCTCCCCTTCCCATAAGCATGGGAAGATTCCCCTAAATCACACAAGAGGGCTTGTCAGAAAAGAAAGGAAGCAGCAGGCAGCATTCCCAGGGCTAGGTTATCTCCTAAAAATAGTTACAGCATCTTGCATCATCAAGGCCAGCCTGAGTGTCTGGGCAGCCAGATACTTCCCTCCCACAAATGGATGTGGCTACTTCCCAAAACACAGCATGGCACAGAAATCCCCAAGCCAGAAAGTGCATGCAGCCCAGACAGCGCCATGCAAATGTCCTCACTGGGCTGCAGCTGTGCTGGGTTCCTGGTAACCCCACTCCCTGTGCCTGTGTGGGCCACAGTGCAGCCCACTCACATCTGGCTCCCTGGCCCAGACAGAGAATGCCTGGGTCTGTCTGTCCCCACCAAGAAAAATGCCCCAAAGGAGGTGCAATGACACGTGCAGAGATGTCACTGCAGTAGGGCTGCTGGATGAGAACACACCCGCCAGAGCTGGTGGAGGTGCTGTCAGCCCAGTGGGAATTGAATCAGAGCAGGGCTATGCAGTCTCACTGCTGGAAAGGAGCAAAGAGCTACGGTTACATGTAGATGAGGGAGAAGTTTTGGTGAGACTACTGAGTTTCTGTCCCAAATCTTTCCACATTTAGACAGTGAGCTTCTCTTGCCACTTGATGTAAGCTAAGCAAGAGCAACAGTGCTTTGCCTCAGTGTCCTGGGGGAGAAATTCCTCCTATGTTCCTTTCTCAGGGTCTATCCAGCCCAGCTGGGTGTGAAGAAGAAAATTCAGCCAATAATATAATTTGTTTAGGGGATGCAGCACTCAAATCAACTCTGAAAGCTCTCTTTACCCTCGCAGAGGCTGGGGAGGTCCTTCCAGATGGAAACAACTTCACTGAGAAATATCAGACCTGGGACGTGCTGAAAGGAGCATGCCCCCCCTCCATCAGCCACCAGGCACAGACAGAAGGCCTGACATTTGCATGCCACCTTCCTTCCTCCACATGAGCCTGAAGGGTGGCCTTATTTTAGCTGCAGGGCTGCCAGGGAGGTTTCTGGCTGCCCTCTGTGCAGTGAGCAAGGGAGGCAGCTCATCTCCAGCCAGCACAGATGTGGCTACAGGCCACCTCTGCTAAATCTCTCACCCCTGTGCCCCAGCCCAGGTGTTCAGGTGTACGGAACCCCAGCATATCTGCTCCTCTGGGGCCTGCCCCTGCAGCCGGAGCTGGATGCCCCCAGCTCAGCAGGACTCACCAAAGACCCTATGGAAAGAGGGCGCGGGTTCTGCCACCAGAGCAGTGCCTGCTCTTCTGGTAAATAAATGCCATATTCTCTGGAAAGACTGTGTTTGCACCTGGGCTTGTAGAAAAAGGCACGGGTAGGAGGCCTGTGTGATTGCCTCACTTCTGGTTAGCCACTTCCTGTCCTCTGGCAGCCCAGCACATGCTATTCTTGCTTCTAAGAAAATGAGAAAACGGTTACCAGGCAGCAGACCCACACCATAGCGAACGTGTGGCTGGAAGCAGTGCCAGCAGCGCACGTGGCCCTGTGTAGACACTGCATGCCTGTTCTGATCTGGCTAGGGCTGGGTTTCTCCCCAGCCAGCTTCAGTGGGACAGGGGCCTGCAGCATGCTTTCCCTGTCCTCTGCTACCCATGCCCCAACCCAGCAAGGAGGGCTGGAGTGGAGATGGCACCCCCAGGAGCACTGAGAACCCCAATTTGCTCTCTGCTAGACCACCAGCCCCTCTTCACATCGTGTGACCAACCTGGAGTGGGGGGGTCTCTCCCCATTTTGGGTCAGACTGGGACCAGGACATGGTGCCTTCAGTCCCATCTGGCTGGGCTGGTAGCCCCCGGTTTGTGCCATATCACCCAGCCTACATTGGGTGCAAAGTGACACACAGCAGGGTTGCTCTGGGGCTGACCATGCCCAGCTCCTCCAGCACCCTCAGCTCTTGGTGCCTCAGGCCCTGCAGAGCATGAATCCCTATCCTGGCAGGCCCAGTGCAGCTCTGGGGACCCTTTGCAGAGCACCACACAAAGTACAGCTCAGCCTCACTGCTCCCAGGGCTCGCTGGCCCTGGTCCAGTCTCCTTCGAGCTGGCCTGAGGGAGGAAGTGATGCATCTCAGGACGTGCTTGTTAACACTGGTTATTTTTGCAGCATCCCCACCACAAATACATGAAAGGGACATCTGACTCTCTCCTCTAACTGCCTCTGTCAACCTCAGACCCCCTCTGCTCTTATATTTTAAGCTACTTAGTGGAAGGTGGCTGGAAGGCAGCAGCCGTCCCAGGCTGGGCAGCCCTTAGACAACCATATTCCTTCAGGCCAGCAGATGCTGTAGCCCCCCTCTCAATGCCTCACTGCCCTCTGTCACCCAAGTGACTCCCAAAACCCTATCCAGGGTCCCCAGGAAAGGCCTCCCCCACCCCCATCCTGATGGAGGAGCTGCTGGAGGGACCATGCCTGTAGAACTCCGAGCACAGTAGGAAGGTCAGCCCACTGAGCCCTTAGTGGCACACTGGGATGTATCACCACCCCGAACTGGTGGCAGCTGGCAGTGATGTCTGTGAGCACACCCAAGGGTTAGGCTGGACCCCAAGCAATTGCTATTTTTCCCAGTRCAGGTTTGGCAGGAAGTTGCTGGCATTAGCTCCATGCTACCATGTCCTGATGGAGGAGGCAGGAGATGCCTGTTAGACTCCTGGGCGCAGGGTGTGAGTTGCTGCTCTTGGAGTAGTACCTCCTTTTAGTCTGACCTAGATGGGGACTTGCTTGGGATAGCTGCAGAGGTCGAGCTGCACAAGGATTAACAAAGTCCATGACTGTGGCTGGATATTTCATGCAGTGTTACACCTCCTTAGCACCACCAGCACTTGATGGCCCTTTATGCTGCTGGGCCAATGACACAAACATGAGCCAACCACACCATACTGAGAATCACACGTGGCACCGGCACTGTGGGTTGCCCATTGCTGCCCCTGGCTCTACCTTCCTTCTGGCATGTGTGGCCTTCCCTAAGCAGGCATTGGTGAGCATGTCACAGGCCCTGGAGGTGCCATGAGCCCTGGAAAGGATCCCACAGTTGTTGGGACAGTTTGGCCTTGCAGCATGGGCTACATTGATGTGGTCCACCTGACTCAAGGGGCTGGCCAGCCCATGAAACCCCAAGTGCAAACCAAGCCCCTCTCCCAGCAACACACACAACAAACAACCCCTCCATCATGTCACTGGGTCTGTTATTTTGCTACAGGGGTGTATCAGCCACAGCATATTTGGGGTTTGAATGTATTCATATATGTAGTTGCTCAGCAACATTTTCAGTCGCCTTGCTGGGGCGGGAGTTGGCAAATGGCCTCCACAGAAGGCAACCACATGTGGTTCCCGCAAAAGGAAGCAGCCGGTTCCCATGTCATGCATCACAGCAACTCAGACAGAGACACGGCTGTCAGCTGGACTGGAGGGGGGCTTTTAAAAACAACCTTCCCACGCATGGCAGTACCTCAGTTTATGATGCCCAGAGAGCAAAAGTGACTGTGGGTGGAATAAATACCAGACTCAAAGTTAGACTGCAAGGGTGAAACCTTTGTGCAGTGACTCACAGGGAAAAAATGTCCCAAGTGACATTAGGGTCGCCCCTGTCACCAGCCACCCACTGCATGCAGGGCACAGACAGTCCCAGCAGCTCTTGCTGCCCTGACCCCTTTGATGTCAGATGGGTCTTCCCACAGAGCGGGGTGCTCTGGCCCACCCCCACCACTCAGTCAAGCATCATGGAGCATCACCTCCACCCCCGGCCCCGGTGCCTCACCATCACCTCCATCTTTCAGCTGCCCTTTGAGGGTTCAAGGGCCTGTTTGGGAGGCATATCAGCGCCCACATCTGCAGCACAAGGAGAGTTATGGCAGGAACTGCCCCCACTGTGGCCTGCCGTACCCAGGTCTCATCTAGGACTGCTTAGAAATGCCAGCTGAGCTCTAGAGTCCTGCTGTTTCCAAGGACAGCACCTGTCCAGGAGGACCAGAAGCAGAAAGGCACAATCTCATTCCATCCTGGGCTGTCTTCCCCCTCCTGAGCACCCAAGTTTGCAGCATTAACATCCATTCAGCTGACTTTGGGTCACAGTTAGGCCCCAAGCTGGCAGATTATATGACCAGCATCCTCACAGACAGCACATTTCATGAACCAAGTGGTGGGGGAGAGGCTAAAACCACCTCATTTCCTGCTCAGGCACTTGCAATAGCTATGCACATTGCACTGCTCCATCGGGAAGTCACAAGGAAGGAAGGGTAGCGTCTCCAGACAAGAAGCAAGCAGGATCTCTCTGCCCTCTCCCCATGAGTTCCTCCTGCTCATCACACATTCAAGAGGCAGTTTCTGTGGAGGGTAAACCTCTTTCAGGCAGGCTGAGCACCCCTCATGGCTGCAAAATCTTGCCAAGCCAGAGGGCTGCAAACCCACATTCCCTGAGCTTTTGTTCCCAGGGTTGTTACAAGTGGCAGCAACCAACAAAACATCCCCAGGGCACATCCTTCATCAAGTGAAGTCCCTGGAGCAACATCTGTATATGGTGTCATCCACAGACACCCCAGCCTTTCCATTGGGAATAAAACCATGGCTGTTAATCTGGTTCTATGGCAAGGGGTCTAGCTCTCCTCTTGTTTCTTTAGGTCAGTCAAGAAATACTCCCCGAGATGTATCTTTAGGGTAAAGCAGTGGCTTTCAAGAAGAGAATCAGGCCTACAAGTGTTTCTCCCAAAGCTGGGGGATGTGAGCCTGAGGCACAAACAAGCCATGCTGTAAAACAGCACAGCAGCCAAACTAGCCTGACATAGCATCAGGCCTCCCAATGCACAAGATCCAAGCCCCGAGATGCTGCAGAGTACATCTCTCCACAGGGCTCCCACAGCCACCATGGGTGCCCTGCAAAGGTTCAGCCATGCCTGGAAGAAGGTCCTTGGGAGCTGTCCCAACCAGATGACCTATACATATTGCTATTACAGTCTTGTAGACACGAGGCGCCTTCCTCAGACACTCCAGCCCACCCTGAGGGATAGGGCACTAGGCTCCCTCTTGGCAGCCACCAGCTGGTGTGGGACCTGACCCCATTGGCATGTCCAAGGAGGGAGTAGGGGAATATCAAATGCACTTGGAAGTGGTCCAGGCTCCACAGCACCCCAGGGCATCCTCCCACTGGAATTGGGTGGAGGCACTCTTGGCCAGCTGAGGAACCGAAGGGGCCAGGGTCATCTCTCCCCTAGCAGAGATGGAGTTGGAAAGGAGTGGAAAAGGAAGCCTGTGCTCCAGGCAACATCCACCCAGCCCACCCCACCCTGGCTGGCTTCCCCATGCTGCCCCAGAGCCCACACAAAGGGACATCTGAGCAGCTGCATTGGCCATTTACCCATCCTGTTCCCTTCCTGCAGCTCCTGATGAGCCCTCCAGCTGTTCAGCTCCAGCCTTCCTCTCCCCTGCCTTTCCAGCAGGATCAGGACTGAGGTAAGGTGGATCCAGCCCCATTAGAGCAGCCTG
Source organism: Apteryx rowi (assembly GCF_003343035.1). Taxonomy (NCBI): domain Eukaryota; kingdom Metazoa; phylum Chordata; class Aves; order Apterygiformes; family Apterygidae; genus Apteryx; species Apteryx rowi. The sequence continues at coordinate 850,250 of NW_020449841.1, read as the reverse complement.
GCTCTTCATCTCCTGAGGTTTCCCTAGGGAACCCAAGCTCAGCAGGACTGGGGCTTTCCATGATCCCAACAGGGCAGGACACTTCCCCAGAGGGATGCAAGGAAGCAAGAAGGGTTTAAAGTCCTCAGGGCCCATTGGGCAGGGCTCTGCTAAGGCCTCCCTCAGCATCTGCCACACAGGCTGACTCTCTATCACTCTGTTCATCCACCCACTTCTTCCAGGGACAGAAGTCAGAGCAGGTCAGGTGGAGGGCAATGGCTCAGGGACAAGTTAACCTAGCCTCCCCAAGTTCCACCCCAGCCATATGCAGGCAGTTTGACCCCCAAACACTGTGCTCTGGTCCTTCCTTCTACCACACTCCTTTCACCCCCCTCCTCTTCATGTGGAGAAAGGCTACTTAATGCAGTCTTCCAAAGCCTTTCCCCGAAAGATCTCACCCCACACTGGATGTCAGCCACCAGAGATGGTGCAGCACTCAGCCCTCCTATCTCAGCAGCCTGTGGTTGCCCTGGGCTGCACAGGCATCCCTTCTCCCACTGCCCTCCTCCTCATACCAGCATTGCTCCTACCCCTGTGCCTGCCCCACAGCTCCAAGCAGTTCAGGAGAGGAGGAGAATGCATGGGAACAAGCTGGACAAAAAGACAGGCAAATGCAGAGACTTAAACTTCTATTCATAAAATATACACCATCTGTACACTGTGCAGTRCCATTTTTACAGTATTTACAGCAACAGTCAGGGCAGAGGCACTTGGCATACAGGCAAGGGCCTTATCTGCAGTTATCCAGGCAGAGCAAAGGGCCAGCAGTAGATGTCATTGCCTGTGACAAATACCACCATAAGAATAGGCTTTCCTGAACCAGGAGAGGACACCAAGGTGCCAGTGAAGTGCTGCAGGCAGTTCTTCCCCAACATCAGCCATAGTTTCTCCCTCTGGCCTCAGAGGCAGGAACCTCCCAAATCCACTGGATCACAGCAGCTGGCCAGCCTGCTTGTAGGGCAAAGCTTTGCACCCTCACCAAGAGCTATTCAGATCTCAGGGCTGGCCAAGTCCTGCCCTACCCATGGGAGCAGAGGCTTAGCTAAGCTTCAGCAGTCACCTGTGCCATTTCCAGTGGTCACCAGCCAGCAAACACCAGCAGATCTCCTGGCAGTCCCAAAGCAGTGCTGAAGACAGGGCTGCTCTGTGGCTGCATCCACACCACCACAGAGGAGCAGTACAGCACCCTCAGCCTTCCATTGCTCCTGCTGGCAGCCTGCCCAGCACAGACACCAGGGCCTGGGGGTCCTACTCCTGCCTCTTTGGGCCCTGGCATCCTGCCTGTCTGGGAGCCATGAACCCTGCAACAGGGGAGTGCCTACAAAGCATGGGGAGCCCTCCTAGAAATCAGCTGGAGCAGTGAAACAGAATGGTGACCATCCAGCTCARTCAGTCTCAGTTTACCACTTGCAAGTTTAGCACTTGCTGTTCAACTTATGCTCAGCAAGACACCCCCCCCCATCCTCTTGAAGATGGACATTCTCTGGCTGGTGGTCAGACAAGCTCTGAACACACAAAACTGCCACAGATCAAAGTCCATCACTGCCAAAAGACTGGCACAAAAAGATACTCCAGACCTCACACCCCAGAAACACTCAGACACAGCATCCTGTTCTCTTGGCGCCAGTAAAGGAGGCAACTGTAAAAGCAGGTTGGAGAAGACTGCTCAGCTCAGACAAGATCAGTCCACATTCATGGTTGGGGCAATGCCAGAAGATTGTGGTTGGTGCTAGGCAGGTTCTTCCCCAGCACAGAGTAAGATCACATGGCAGGAAGTGCTGTCCTCTGCATAGGCAGTGGGAAGAAGGAGGCACAGAAACAGAGGGTACATCAGGGAGGCTCTAGGCTTATCTGCTGTGGATACTCCTCTCCAAACTCTCCAACAAAACCACAGCTCACATCTCTGCAGGACAAGCAACGGAATAAAAACAGTGAGACCATTGCAGAGAATGGCAAGGGGCTGGACAGCACAGTGAAAACCCCCACCCAGCATGACTAGCAGTGAATGCTGGAACAGAAACCTGGATCAGGTCTCTGGCTCTTGCTTGTAGTGACTCCCAGTATGACTCAGCACCCACAGATGCAACATTTCCCCACCAGCCAACTCATTTTGGACACTCAGGAGGGAAGGGAAAAAAGATACTGAGAGTCAACTCATTGTGACCTGCACAGCGTATGTGGGGAGGTGAGAGGGAAGGGGAGTTCTCACTGCCTCCAGCTTGCCACCCAGAGCCCCTTCAGAGTGGAATTGTGGCCACAGTGCCTCAGTTTCCCCAACTGTGAAGCTATGGGGACTACCCAACCTCACAAGGCTGCGGAGCTGCCTGGGTAAGCTTTCCATAGTTTAGCTACTATCTTCCCCATGGTCCCTGCTACCAAGCCCTTTGTCAGGAGGAAAGGAAGAAATCTGTTTTTTTGAAGAATGAGACCACAGTCTGCCTGTGCTTTCAGAGGGCCAGGATCCCATAGACAGATTGTTCAAGGGTGGGAAACCTAGGCTGGGCCATATCAATAGGGGAAAATACTCTTTCCCTCCATGTTTAGCTCCTCTCTTGCTGCTCAAAGGCTTTTCTTTGCAGTCAGAGAGATACTGGAGGCACAGAGCCACAGCAACAACTGTAGGTCTTCCTACAAATGCCAGTCTAAAATAGCTCTGTATAATCCACTGTTTAGTCATCTTTCCTCCAGCCTTTCATTGTTATGGCCAGCCTGGGCTTCACAACCCCAACCCCCTCTGGCAGGGCAGTACTGCCACCCCCCCCCCTCCCCCAGCCTCACAAATTGGCAAAACTGAGGTACAAGGGAAGGAAGATGCTCAAGTAGTGGAATTTCTTCCCCAGTGAGAGAGTTTGAAGGCATGCAGGCATGATAACTGGATGGGGCCCAGAACTGAAGGAGTTCACTATGGGACCAGGATTCCACTCCTGCTGCTCAAGACAGGGTCTAACCCTTCTGGAGTGGGAATCCCAACTATGAATAATGCTGGGCAAGTCTCTTCTGAGCCAGATGATGGAGCAAAGCCCCAGCCCAGGGGTTGTGCCATGCTGGTTGCAGCCTGCCAGCATGTTTTCCTGGGACAGGAGAAGGGCAGAACATGGCCAGACCTCCCACGTGGACTGGACAGGCACCCAGAGATGGAGGGAATGATTCGTGCCCTGACTCGACACCAGTGTCACAGCACAGTCAGCTCTGGAGAAACTACACTGAGATCATGAAGGCTGTCCCATGCCTGTGCCAAGTTGTGATGATCAGGGCTGTATACATACCCTCTAGCACTTTGTCCAGATCTGCAATGAACTCTTCCAGCTCCTGTGTGTCTCCAAGCTTAGCTAATGGACAGAAAGACACCCTGTCAGACCTTTCATTCTCCTCCTGCTTTAGTTTGGGTTTAAAAAGGATCCCTGGCCCATGTTTCTGATGAAAATTGCTAAAGCTGCCTACTGCTTTTATGAGTCATGTGCACATCCCTGCAGGCTGCCCAGGAACATGTGGGATGGAGGTTATGTAACAGCTGCATGTGCAACAGGGGCTGAACACTGCACAGCTCTACAATAAACCCAGCCAACTGCCTGTGAGCAGTGTCTCTGTGGGTCAATGCACCTCTTTTCCATGGGATTACAGCCCATATTTGTATCAGGACACTGAAGGCACCGCAGATAAGCAATGTTGAATCTTTTGAAAGCAGTTCAGCACTGTCAGGCCCTGGACTCCTGCATTCACATAGGGCTTAATACCTGATCTAGCAGGAACCTTCTCTAGGGCCAGTATGTTCCCCTCCACATACACACAGGGGTTGCAGATCAGAGCTGGGAGTTACGGGGCTGAGGAGCAAGCAGTTTTACCCAGAACACTGCCTGAGGGCAGCATGGAAGGGAAATCCCCAGGACTAATTCTGACCTAAAGACACAGGACATCCCCACCACCACCAGAACTAGACTTCTTCAGAAGGAGCTTCACCCCCCTTCTCCCAGCCCATTTAGCTCCAAACGCTGGAGGCTGGGACACTCCCAGAAGGTATCATCCAGAGCAGCACCCTGAAACCCAGCCAAGGGCAATTCAGGCTGAATATCAGGGAAAACAGAAAGGCAGGACCGCATCCTCCCACTCACATGAGGTAAGGCAGCAAGGTTAGAGTTGGATCAATGCATAGCGGGAAGAAAACTAGGGCTTAAGTTCCCTGCATTGTCTAATCTCCACAAGATGCTGCCCTGCCTGGGATCCCCTGGATGGGATGCTGGGTCAGTCTAGTCCTCATTGGTAACATGCCAGCCCAGTTTCATACCTGTTGCAGGATCCAGCCAGGGCCTCAGATCCCCTTACCTCCCCAAATCCTGCAATGCAGCACAGGCATGCACACACACACACACCTCACAGGGCAGGTGAATGCCTATTGCTGCTGAGCCAGGGAGGGATGATCTCAAGGTGCTAGGTATGGGACTTCCCTTATTGCTTTAGACACCCCTCACACCAAGCACACACACCCCTAAGGAAACTCTGGCAAACAGCCTTTCAGACATATTTCAGCCTTACCTTTAGAGGGATAAGCATTAGCAGGAGCATTGAGATCCTCCTCACTGGAGTTTAGACTGCTTCCTGGGGATGTGCTGGTACCTGTGGATGCAAAGCATCAGTCATTGTCCAAGGCCACAGGTTGCAGGACCAGGGGCCTAGTTTGTACACAGAAGAGGATCCCCAGTTCACCCACACTCTTGACCAGCCCATCTGCACTTTTGCTACAAGGAGTGCTTAGAAAAGGGAACTGTGCTTTTCTACCAGGCCTCATAGCATCAGAAGTTCCCTGGGCACAGCCACGGGGAATCCCTGGGGTTAGTACAGAGAACAGGGAAGATCAGAGGGAAACAGTTATCTCAAGCCTGGTGCAGTTCTGTAGCAGCCAAGCCAGCAGAGAAAGTGCCAGCAGATACTGACAGGCACTGACCAAGGAAACTAGATCCAATGGTCATCGCAGCCCTCCCAAAGCCCAGTGTTACTCATACAACCCTCAAGAGATGAGTCAGATAGACAACTCAAAGGCTGAATCAGCAGTAAGCTTAGTGGTTTACCACGGAAGAACCCCAGAGCTCTCAGTTGTTCCATCCTGACAGCCAAACTATCCTCCCACAGGGCTCCTTGTTGCTCAGCCACAGACTCACTCTCCAGCTCATCAATGCCACTGTCGTACACACTGTGGCCTGCTTTCCTCTTCAGGTCCTCCAGATGCTGTTCATATTGACATGCAGGGCCCCTGTCAAAGTCTTCAATCACCTCATCAAACTCCCGCAACAGGTCACTTAGGTCATCTGGCAGTGCTGTGGGACAAGAAAAAAAACAGACTCAGGTGTTTTGGACAGGCACAAGGCAAACAACCCCAGCCAAAACCATCAGGAGCAATAACAGGCTGGTGACAGAACAGGCACAGGCTCTGGACCACAGGTGAGCTGAGCTGCTCCAATAGCTTTGCAGAGGCAGGGCAGAAACTCTTGTTTGGTGCAGCAAGCTTGGAATTGGCATTTTCCCTCACTTTCCCGGTAGAGCTCTGAGCACATCCAAATCCTTGGAAAGCTCAGCAGTCCTTCCAGCTTATCCCACTGCTGAGCAGGAGACATCCCAGTAAGAGCTAATCCTGGGCTGGCAGCAGGCAGCTCCTGCCTACTAAAGTTCTGTATTTCCCCACCCCACTCCCAGTCAGGTGGATGGGGCAAGGCCAGAAAACAAAGAACAGACCAAAGAGCCTTGTTTTCAGGAAGCTTCTGTCTCCCTGGTGCAGGGAACAATCGTTCCAGGCCAGTGCCCTGTGGGCAAGAGTTTTGGTCCTGGACCCAAGGCAGCAGTGCCATGAAAGGACCTGTTGACTTCTGGTGGCTGCTCCATAGGGATATGTCACAAGAATTTCCACAAGGCAGACTCCATCCCCACCTGAAGACAGGGAGACTCCAGCATACACAAGCAGAGTCCACCTCACCAGACCCCCTAGGCCAGACTGGCCTGGCTGGAAAAGCCAGAGAGCCCCCACCTGTACCTCCACCTCATCTTGGGGTTCTGCCCCACAAAGCCTGGTCCTGGGAAGGGAAGGTTGGGGCAGTGCCACTGCAGAGAGCTGAAAACAGCGCTGCCTTCGAAGGAGAGCTAGGCAAGGACCAGCCCTGATCACAGGGCACCTTTGAAAGGCAGCTCATGGACAAGGGCCACCAGAAGCATGTTCACAGCCCAGGTGTGCTGACAGAGCACAACAGGAAGATTTGGTGTGGTCTCAGATGGCACACATTAGGCCAAAAGGCCCAGCCAGATGAAGATAAGGTCAAGGTGGAAAGCCAGCTGGAGAGGGAAGGCTTGATCTTTGCTTTGCAGCTTTCAAATCACATCCTTCTTCCAGAGCAAACAATAGGCACTGTGCTGGGCTTGCTTCCGCTGGGCTTTTCTTGACAAGAGTCATTGTAAGGAAAAAAAAAAAAAAAAAAGGAAGATGCACGTGCAAGTCCCCTTCAAGGGCGAGGTGCAGGGGCACTCAAGTGGGGCGGGCTCTGTGCAGAGGGGCGCCGGCACGGGACACACCCAGGGCGCCTGCCTAGCGCAGATTAGGGAAGGGGCAACCCCCGCACGCCCGACGGCGCGGCCGGTCCCGCGGCACTGACAGCTAAGCGGGCGGTGGCACTCACCGGCGGCGGGCTCGGCGGCCATGGTCCCGGCGACGGCGGCGGCAGCAGCAGCAGCAGGAGGAGAAAGAGGAGGAAAAGACACTGCAATCCCGATCCCCGTCGCGATCCGGACAGCAAAGCAGCACAGCCCGATGGAGCGCGGCAATTTTATACCGGCGACCCCGCCCCGTG
>NW_020449841.1:762374-843294 GCF_003343035.1 Apteryx rowi | reverse complement strand
GGGCCCGGAGACGGGGCGGGCGGGAAGGGGAGGCCTGCTCCTCACGGCCGCCCGGGCACTGTGGGGTCCGCTCCAGCCCTCCTGCTCAGCTCCTTTTCCTCTCAGGTCGCCCCTTGCCTTTCTGCTCAGTCCACCCTCAGATCTTAGCCTCAAATTTCCTATTAGGCGCTCTGTTTCTCCATGCATCTCGCTCAAGAGCTTGAAGTCTCTTGAAATGCAAAATGAGTTCTCCATGTTGTGTTCCCTTGCTTTCAGCCAAGCTTGCCTCCTTTGCTCAGGGCTCACCCCTCGTTGATGCTTTCTGCGGGCTCAAGTTCCCTCAGTATGTGAGAGTTTGTTTCTCAGTTTCTTTCTCCTGTGCTTTAACCTCTTGTGTCCGCTTGCCAAAGGAAAGCACCGGCTGCCTAATCCAATCTTGTAGTCTACAATCATTTCTCCCTTTGCTTTTAACCTCTAGGTGGCTGATATTTGTGAGTTGTCATGAAGACGCAGTGTGGACCATGTGCTTGGATTTTTGCCATAACCTTGCCGTGACCTACAACAAGACTGAAGGGATATGTTCACCCACTACAGGGGTGCATTTGCTTCTCTGCACTCCTGACTTGCGCATCTTCTTCTCCTACCATGAATGAACAGCCATCAATACATTCTGACCTTGCGTTTGCATTAATACAGTAACTGTCTGGGTTGGAGACAAGGGGGGGAATGGGGGCAGTGTGCTCCCTAACTCTAATCTGTTGGTTTAGAAATGGTGAGTTCAGGTTATGATTGCTTTTTACAGAGGTTGCATTCCCCTAACTGCCTAAAATATCTTTAGAGTCTTCCAATAGATCTTTTCTGTGGAGGGATATGTGTGTTAAAGATAACTCTGTTGGAAGTCCTAGGTATTTTAAGGCCAAATCCAAATTTAAGGACCACTGTTTAACTGAGGGGAAGGAGCTGAAAGCTGGTTTGTTCTCTCTAGGTTTAGGATGATCAGTGGTTTTGACTTGGTAGACAGTTTCAATCCACACTGCATTGGTGGATTCTGGAGTCAGTCAAGAGCTGTGGAATGCTTTTTGACAGCCCTGAATCGTCAAAGTGAACACCCTTTGGGAGGGTGAGCATATCACAAGAGGAGATTGTAGTCTGCAGAGAACAAAACAGAATCACAGAGGGGCTGAGGTTGGAAGGGACCTCTGGAGATCATCTGGTCCAACCCCCTGCTCAAGCAGGGTCACCTAGAGCACGTTGCCCAGGACTCTGTCCAGACTGTTTTTGAATATCTCCAAGGATGGAGACTCCACAACCTCTCTGGGGAACCCGTTCTAGTGCTCAGTCACCCTCATAGTAAAAAAAAGTTTTTCTTACGTTCAGGTGGAACTTCCTGTGTGCAGCGCTTCTGTGTTTTCTAGCTGGGCTGTTTTTGTGGGTTTGGCTCTTATTCCTTCTGTACATAACTGTCAGTTGATGCTGACACCTTTGTGGCTCTGGATTTAAGGCTAGAAAGGAGAGCTTCTCTCCTTCAGTTTTACTTGTGTTTTTTCTGAGTTAAGAGGTCTGCTTCTGGATGACGCTCTGGAACACATTCCCATTAACAACAGCTGCAGCACACACCACTGTTCAGCTCAGTGCTGAGTAACTTTGGCAGCAACAATTGGCAAATAGAAGAGATCCTCAGCCATTAAGCTCTGGCTTGTTGCTTGTTTAAGTGACACCAAAAAATACTAGAACATCATCCAGAGATGTTTACCTTGTGACTGTTTCCTCACTGTGCCAGGGACCCCTCAGTTTTCTTGTCTCAGTAAATATACACCTGAGAGCAGAGGAGGGGATTCACTGCCCATCACTGTTAATTGCTGATTTGCAGATGGGGACAGTACTCTGTCATTGTGGTTTGATTTCTGCAAAACCTAGCCACCCATGTGGGTTCCAGTAGGTATAAAAGACAGTTGATTGCCATCTTGATGGCTGTAGCATGCCAAGCGTTACATGGTAGTAGAGTCTAGTTCATTGTTGCAGCTGGAGGTTATTTTTACTGTTGATTTCCATTTTTTAATGTTTGGCTAAACATACCAATAAACTGCTGATGTCAGCAGCATTTCTTTGGTGTCTCTAATTCTTTTGACCGCAAGGTTGGGCAGAACATGATTTCAGACCTCACTATACAGAACCTACATTTAGAAGAAATTGCTTTTTGTCATTTGAGATGATTACAGGAAGCAGTATTAGAGCAATGTCTCCCACTATGGTGGAAGTGACCAAGCTCTGATTTGCTGTGCCCCTGTAATCTCCTGTTCTGGGATTTTCACTGTGAATGACACAACCTGGTAGGAGCTGGAAACCAGCCCCCAACGACAGATCCTCTCTTGCTGGGTAGCGAGGGGTGCTGGCACTCAGCCAGCTTTGGGTTGTTCCGGATCTTTTTTTCATACTCTAAAAGCAAGAAAAAAATTACACAATTAATTTGTGTTCCACACTGCCCTTGTTGCCAGTTAGTCCTCTTGAGCTGATGGCTCTTTTCAGCTTCAGGTGTACTCTCACTGACTTTTTAGGTCCTCTCAAACGTGTTCAGGTATTGATCCCTCAGTACTCAGCACTGCTTAGAAAGCTTGGGGCACTGTTATTTGCTACATGAGTGTCACCCCTTTTCTCTCCAGATTTAAACCTTCACACAGTTTCACTAGCCTCAAAAATACAAATAAAGCAATACTTTTCTTAAAATTGGAGGGACTTATTTTGAGTCATTTAAGTTCTTTCCATTTACCATGGGAGCTGGACTTGATGAAGTGTTAAGTGATGCTGTGCACAATGCTTACCTACATGCGTATCCTTATCATCAGTGTAAGGAAGACACATAGCTTAAAAGAAAAAATCCTCATATCTTTGCTGGTGGCTATACTATCATGTACTTGTTCGTGAATCTGAGTAACTTGTTGCAAGATATTTCCTGGTGGTGCCTGTGGGACCTTGTTCCTGTAAATGTTGGTAAAAGAGTATTCTTATAAAGCTGTTAAACAGTGATTAGGTCTTGAAAACTGTGTAGAGAGCTCCTACTTTTGCTTACCTCCCTGGTAACTATTGTCTGCTGTATCTTAAAGTCTTGTGTCAAGTATGTCTTGGCTGTAATGCTTCCCTTTAAAGCAGACAATCAAAGTGAATTTGAAAGCTTTTAAAAAGTTATTAAGTGCCTTGAATTCAAATATTGGCATTAATAAAACAGATTCCCTAGAAGACCCCTAAACTTGCCTAGCTGTAAAAATCCCTCCAGTGATGAGTGGTCTGAAATGTTAGTGGTGTTAGCACTACCGACCGACCAACCAGCAAACCAACAACCACCCACTACAGCAAACAACCTCCATCCTGGCACCTGAGGTCTGGGAGCATCTGGACAGAAACTTTCAGATTGTTTTAAAATATGAAATTATGGAGGCTTGCAAATTTAGGCTATTTTTTTTAGCTGGAGGCAGGGGATGGGGGGAAGAGGGGAAAAGAAGCCAACAATAACTAAATCTGAAGCCTAACAAAAGCTGAACAGATTTGCCAGGACCTAGTTATACTTTTATCCTTAAATCTTATATCTATATAATTTCTAAAGGGCAGGCCTACTTGGCCAGTACCTGCGCAGGTACAGAGCAGTGTCAATGCTTCATGAATGATGTCTCTTTGCTAATGACTTGTAAAGTGCTGTTTATTTTGTCAGGCTGAAATAAAACAAGTTATAAACGAATGCTTGTGCATGGTAGTAGGTGAGAGATGGTGTGCTTTTGAGAGAGAAAAGGTGTATGTGTTGCTCTCTAGAAAAACGTTTGTAAGATTGGGTATGGGTACATATTTCACGAAGGAACGATTAAGTACTGAATGGCAATGACTAGTCAGCGGTGCAGTGTTGCCCTCAAGTGGAGATTTTAGCAATATCCTAATTTTCTATATCGTCCTGCACTAAGCACTTCTGAAGTTTTGTGATGGGCTTCAAGAAAAGCCCATACAACCACAGTGATTTTTACCTTTTGTGCAGTTTAAAAAATAAATAAATAAATAAAAATTGAAAGGTGGATTGGGGTAAGATGGGTATGTTACCTGATGAACCCTGAGTAATTGCCATCTCCCGTCCTGTGTTAGGAAGTTTGGAAAACAAACTTTAAAAGAAATCTTCTTGCTAAGCAATGAAAATAGCAACCTAGAGTTTCAGCATACCCTCATGTTTGGATTATCATGTCCCTTGGACTGAATGGTATTAACTGTATCTTCAGGTGTACCTGCTTGGCACAGTCACCTGACTTCTTTACATCTAAATTATTGCCTCCTTTACCGTGGAAGCTCTATTAAGCCAGTCAGCCAGGTTATGATTTTCACATTTTCCCAAATCCTTCACCATCACTTGGAGATCACTAGAAGTAACAAGCAGGAGTTACAGTCTGGGATTTTATACTACTCATTCAGTCTCTTCATTGGAAAACTTTCTCCACTACACCCATACTAGCAGGGATATCGGTTTCCTATAGGTCAGGTCGTTCCAGATGTCCCTATTCAAAGCATCATTATCACCATCAGCCAAGGTCTACTAGTCTACAGACCCAAATGAGCCATCCCTTACTACTGAGGCTATCTGAGCGTTTTTGAGTTGTTTTTGTAGCTTCTTGTTTTAATTCACAAATCACCTGTGATCCCTTCTCATCCTCTCCAGTTCCCTAAAGTGATGAACCCTTGCAATCCACCCACTTGCTCCTCTGATTGCTCTGGTGACTCCTGTGTAGTTGTGACTACACAAGTTTACAAATCTGGCATATGAGCTTGCAGTTCGTCAGTACGAATCTGCAGCTTTTGGTTGTTCTACTGTTGGTGTTGTTCATCTGTTTGCTTTACCTCTGCTAACAGTCAAGTATTCTCCCATATGTGACTTGACTTTTCCGCTTTTTGGAAGGCGTGCCAGAGGAGCTGCACAGCAGGTGCCACCCTTTCTCTCCTTCCACTTTGTACAATGTACAGTATTTGTTAAAGACATCCTCTAAATCAGACACATCATCTGGCAGAGCTTTCTCAGTCCAGGACTAGGTCTCTGCTCTTTCTGATCTATGTCCGGATCAGGGTACAAATCTCCACCACTAGTTCCTTTACCTAATTTCCTCTTCAAAATACTTCTTATCAATTAATCCTACAGAACCTGTCAACACATTTCCAAACGCAGCCTTCTGCTAGGCTCAACTGGCATCCAAGTGGTACACAATCAGGATTCCATGGATTTCAAAATTTTCAGTTGCAATCACTCACGAAGAACCTACACACTACATATTCACAAATAAAGCAGACCTTGGGCCTTCTGACCCCACTGCTACTCCAGACAACTATCAGCCCTAAGGATCCAACCAATTACTATCTATCTCCAGAACAACAAGTTTATGAACCCTGCTTGACAAAAACCTCTTACATTCTCCACTATTTAAATATAGGGAAATTTGTGTAATAAAACCCAATGAGAAATCTTATGGAAAGGGAAGATTATATTAATTTACAAAAGCTCTAAACCATGTCCTGAGAGCAGAATCTTTCTGTATCAATACAGGCCATTCTTTTAACCTTTTGCTCTGCTCTTTCTTCCTGTGCTTTCACACACATTTCCATTTATACTTCACTCATACCAACCTTAGTATTTCTATTACAGATGTCTGCACTAGGAGCTGCTCACTGCTTTTCTGTTCTATGCATCTCTCAAGGCTGTGCTTACAGATGCTCATGCCACATGACTTTTTCTCTAACGAACACTCTGCTATAGAGCAGTCCCTGAAGGCCCAGGGCTCAGCTCCCCTCCACATCAGCCTGCCATGGTGCAGCCACAGCTGAGCACCGCCCTGCTTCCCACGTGGGCTGGAGGGACTGGGTGCTCTCCAGCTAGCCCCATGGGACAAATCCCCCCCTCACCTGCTGTGGTGGCACAGGGACTGCACGCATATCAGCACCCACAGTCTCGCTCCAGCAGGCAGTTGCCCCTGCCAGTCTCCATGCACTGCAAAACAGACAGAGGGGTGAGAGGGGTCCTCAGCTTCTCCCAAACCAAGGATCCATCTCCATACTCCCCCTCGGGGGGGGGCACAGGAGAGGTGTCCAAGTGTTGTGTGTTCCCTTTTCCCTCATATGGAATCAAGTCAGAGCCAAAATTTATTAGAACATCTTTTCCTCATTAGGGTGTTACTATTAACAGACTCCAGCTGTTATTACCAACAGGAGATAACTACACTCTCACAACACACTTGCTCATTCGTATGGGTCATGCCCTTGCCCTCAGAGCTATGCAGGGACAGCAAGGCCCAGGATGCTGACCCTGGCTGCCTGAGGAATGGAGAGTTGCACCAATGTGCCAGAGGCTTCTAGGAAGGCGTTCAGAAAGTCCCTCAGGATCTGCTCTTCACCAGGTGCAGGTATAATCCCATAGTCCGTCTGCACAGAGCAGTCACTGTCATTGCCTCCTTGGATTTGGTCTGGGTTATGCAGCGACTGTTGATGTTAGTGTGCTGGTGGCCTTGGACAGATTCAGCAGACTCGTGATGTCCTGAGTTTATCAGTTCTTGCAGATTCAACAGCACAGCTAGTCCCTAGAGTTTATCAGTTCTTGGGAGACTTCCACCCACTATCTCTCAGCACATACTTTTCCTCTCTTCAGTCTGTTGTTTTCTGAGAACTATTTCTCCACCCACCCCAACCATACCCATTCATGGAGAAAGGACCTCTAGGACACAAGATTTCACCCCTGAGCAGCACAGCCATGAAGGTGCAGTACCTTGTGACAGGTACCAACTGCTGGACACATGGCAAAGAAAGGCTCGTGCATTTGCAGATAATCCTCTTGATGCTGCAAGGGGTGGCCAAAGCCATGGCACCGTTAGGGCGGCGTGGGGCACACCAGATGAGCCATGGGGTCCCTGCTCACAAACAGGGCTGGACACCAGCATTGCTGGAGCACATGTCTGCACTGAGGTGCCAAGTGATTCCCTCTCAGCATGACTGTTGGACAAACCAGCCCAGCTCTCCTCAGACTGCTGCCTGGCTGCTCCAGGCAGAAGACACTGAGGGAACAGGGCTGCAGAAGGGCAAGTCCTGACACCTGGGGCCACAACTGGACCCTGCTGGCCTTGATGGTTCTTCCCTTGAGATCTGCCTCTGTACTCTCACTTCCAGCTGCCTTCACTTGGTTTGGCCATTTCCTTTCAAGAGGACCATCCTTCGGACTGCAGGAGCTGGTTACCCTGGGTTAGGAAGACCCTCTGTCCCTGAGGACTCACTCCTCACACAGGACTTACTCCCAGCTCCCACACCCTTGAGAGGACAGAGCAATGGGATGGGCAATGCCCTGGCATCAGCAGGTCAGTGCAGGGCTGCCAAGCACCTCACCACCAGTTCCAACCCCCTGCCTTCCTCTCTCCGGCCACTTTCCTTGGGGAAGGGGCACCTTGATCCCTGCTGTGGGGCTTTTCTCCTGCTGTGGGGCCACCCCACACCTCCACCAGCTCCTGGAGGGTGCTGCTGGCCCCTGGGTCACCCCTGCCTATCTCCCTCCCTCCCTGCGGTGGTGGGGGTCCCTTTGCCCCTTCACCAGCACTGGGGAGACAGAGACTGTGGCCCCACATGACAACCCCTGCCATGGGGTTTGACCTCCCCCACCATCGCTCCCAGGCCCCCATCCTCTCCTGGATCCCCTCACCAGGATCCCTCCTCCCTGGAGGATTGCCCCCCAAATCTCTCCAAGGTCCCTTCTGGGCTAGGGGGTCCCCTTCACCCCACAATAAAGTCAGGCCCAGTTGTTCTCAAAGAGTTTTAGTTGGAGGGGAGCAGCAAAGATCCAGCTTATGGGAGGTGGCCCCTGGAGGCAACATGTGATGGGTTTTAGGGTACACATGGGCCACAGTGGTCCCCTGTGGTGGCCCTCAGGTAAAATGCTGGTGGCACAACAATTTTGGATGCACCTGGATCCCAGATAATGCTCAGCTGCTTCCCAGCTTTCCAGGTGGAGCAGGATTCCCAGGGAATCCCACTCTGGAGGCTTGCAGAGCCTAACTCAAACCTGTCCTAAACCCAACCACAGCAGAGTGCGAACCCTCTCAGCTCCCAGTGCGTGTCTGTGTGAGAAGGCTCACAGACCGACCCTAGACCTCACCCCAACCCCTCACCTCAGTGTAACCCTCTTTTAACCTTAGTCCTAACTATAGACCTCGTTTTTCTGTCTGAAGCACCTCTTCAGCATCACAGCCTTAACCTGAGTGTGTTTCTGTGCATCCAGAACAGCGAAGTAGCTTAACTGTAATGGGAAAAGTGTCCCTAGTCTGGGAGGTTGAATAACATCAAAGAACTTTCCCTGGCTCCCAAAGTCACCTGACTACAGAAGATTATAGACCAGGCAAGCCCTAGCCATACCCAAGCCCTAAACCCTAAGCAAAACCCTAAACCTAATCTTGAACCTTAGTCATAAGCCAAAACTTAAACCAACTCTTAATGGAAACCTATTCTGAGGGTATGGGTGATCCCAAAACATTTCCCTATGGTTACAAATTTCATCTGAGCATGCTGAGGACATGTTTGTGACAGGGAAGGCCCAGACACTTACTCTGTCCCACTCTGTCCCTAGCCCTTACTGTCACCCCATTCTCAGTGCCAACTCCAGCCATAGCCCTAGCCTAAAACTAACCCTAACCCTAACTTGCACATAACTGGCAGTGACTTCCAATGCCTCAGAAGCCCAAACAAACCAAGCCAGACATTTCTCAGCCAAAGACCACAAAAAAACACCAGTATCTGTAAAATATCTTAGAGGTTTTACTTACTGAATATTAACTCAAGGAAAAATGTTCATAATCTGCAGAATATAGTGTTCCCACTTACTACACCATGTCCCCATTTTGGGGACATTACAGTGTTTTCTGTCTATAAAATGAGCAGTTGAAACTTGGCTTCAAATAAAAAAAAGCTGTGATTCTTTGTGAGCATGGAGAGCCATGGTCTCTCTGTAGTAATAGTGCTTTGCTTGGTCTGCACAGGCATTTCTTTAGCTCCAAAAGGGATTCCTCTCTGCATACGCCTGTGATATGACAACACACAGTAAATGGGGCCCCAAAGTGCAGACTGTATAATGCTGCACTGCATTTTCTATCCTCACCACCCTGCTTACAGTCTCCATCCACTGCTCCTGCCTCAGTCCTGTCCCTGTAAGCTTCAGGCATGCAGGCAGACCTCCACCAGAGCCCAGGTGTACCCATCCCAGCAAACTCCTGGATGTGCAATAGGTGGGGGCTGTTTTGGACTCTGTGTCCCATCTGCTAAGCATGACATGGAGCTTATGTGCAGCCCTCCACTTCAGAGATCTCCACTGCTGCTCCTCAGTCTGCTCCAGTTTGCTGCCCTGTTGCATTGGGCTGGCGGTCATTTGGAGGGCAAGAGGCTGTGCTCCCCAGACAGGGATGCCACAAAGCCACCTGGCAGTCTGCCACCCTGTGTATTGCTAACCCTGAGATGTGAGCTCATGCACAAATGTATTTTTCTTACACAATTCCCTATATCAGCTGAGTGCCCTCTTCAGGTGGCCTGGATGTGTGAGCTTTCAATTGCACAGGGTAGGAGAAAGTCAAGTGGCCCAGCTCTGGGAATAGAAGTCTCAAACACCTATGAAGCAAACAGTAGACCATAGAGGCTCTGCTGTGCTGAAGGCACTGCACTGAACCATTTCAGACTTGCAGACAAGCTACAGCACACATCAGTGACTTTTTGGCCTGCTTGCAAGGCATACTCACTTACGCATACCACTGCCTACAAAGTCATGCAAGCACAGCCACGGTTCTCACCGCACAAGCATGCAATTCTTCATTGTCATCTAGCAACAAACCCACACTCTGGAAACCAAGCCTGCTGTTGCAAACCTGCAAACACATCTCCCACTGTGGGGCTGCCTACATCAGAACAATTTGACATGTTTACTGTTAGCAAAGACGTTCCCACAAAGATTCATACTCCCTGCCCTTCTCCGCTCCTCCGAAGTGGGGTAGAGGACTTATTTTTGTGGCAGAAAGCTTTCCCAGTTCTGTCCATGGAAAGTAGCACTGGGAGCTGTCCCGGGCTTGCTACATGCCAACATCCAGGTTTAGGAATGAGACACTGCTGTACAAATCTGATGAGACCTGGTTTCTTTCCAGGGTGCAAGACTGACTGGGCAGCAGGGATGGTGGACTCTCCTCTGTCAAAGGCTCACTCTCTGTGCTCCTGAGAAAGGAAAGAAAACACAGATGCTATTTGCAAACTGCTTCTATTGCTAGCCCCCCCCCTTCCAAATGTGCTGTAGCAGTGACCCCAAATATTTGCTATCTCTCTGGACAGTTTCAAAAGGAACGTGAAGTAAGATTGTCTGTAGTTTGACATTATCTTAACTTCTCTCACAGATTAACACTAAACAGTTAATTTCATTGGGCTGGAGTTGAAGGGTGTTCTTTCTATTATGATTTCTTGTACTGACTTTTCCCTGTACTGAGTTTGTGGTGATGTCAAACAGGTAATTTGCGTGTGAACACACAAAAGTCCTCAAAAGTAGTTCCATATACCCAGCAAATTGATGGATCACAGACAACCTCACAAACAGTTTTGTTTACATTATTACATAATGGTACTTCATCAAAATGTATCTTATGATGACATAGAATATCTAATCCCACTCCAGCCTTTTGTCAGTCTTGGCAAAAATACTCCTGTCTGCCTCCTGACACTGAGACATTAAAACTACTGTATTATGACTTTCCCTTTTTGTGATTATGGTACTTTGGTATTCTTCACCAAAAGATGGCTCTAACCTTCCTTTCCTTCTCATTTTTGGGGGTGTGAAAGAGCTGTACATTGATGTGTGCACCATCACTGCTTTGGGAAATTCTCTGCATGAAGCCAAGGAGCATCTCAGAAAACCACCTCCATGAACATGTGCTCCATCTCTAAGTGTCACAATAAGAAAACAGGAAAGCAGAATACTGAAATGAAGTTAGTGTCTAGTATTACTTCAGTTGAATCACAGAAGGCTGAAGATTTGAGGGTTCAGATGCCCTCAGTGAATGATCATGAAAATTGTAGTCTGCCATGACCCACAGCAAGATGCAAAGTGATCTTAGATGGGGGGAAGCTCTGGGCACACTGCATCTTTGGGGCTGGCAAGTCCACTTCAAAGGGAACCAGCAGAGCCCTAAGATGGCTCTGCTCCTGCCTGAGCTGTCATGGTTCTCCAGGCTGAGACATGCAACCTGCTCCTGGCTGGAGCACCAAGCTCAGGAAAGCACAATGTCAAAAGGATGGAAGGGACTTTCCTCTTCAAGCACTGTCCTGCCACAGGGAGCAGTAGCAAAGATATCACTCATGTGGTCCGTGGTCCCAGAAACCATTTCCCACATGACAGTCTACACTATAACGTTGTGAAAGAGTCAGCCTGAAGGCTGGTGAGCATGCCCTACTTCAGGTCACAGGGATCAAAACACCTCCTTTGACATGTGCTGTGATGCAGGTAGCTCCCCACACCAAACTATGGAATGCTAGACTCTCTTACCCCACCTTCTTGACCTGCAGGGAAAGGCATGAGCTCAAATTCTGGGCCTCTATAGGACTATCCTGTCTTGAGGCCAAAAAGCATATGTACAGGACATAGCTGGCAGTCACACACACACACACGCCTATTCGGATGCACAAAGGAAGGGCAAAAAGTACAAAAGAATGCAAACAACACCAAGGGTGAAGAGAATTTGGAGGCTGGTAATGGAGCTGAAAGTAGAGCAGGCATTGGTGTGACTCTTGAGAAGTTGGGGCAGTGGAGAGGACTGGGAGGGTAGCAGGAGAAGAGCTGTTTAGATACACACACAAAAAGAGATGTGCAATGGAGGAATTCTTGCGTAAGGCAGATTTTTGTGGAAGGAGAGAGTATGACACAGGCTGGGGAGAAAGAGACAGAATAGGGAGCTCCAAGGGCGAGAGAGGATCTGGGATATTTCAGCTGGTGGAAGGCTCTAGCACAGAAAACGAAGGATTTTAGATGGGGAGTTCATGACCAAAAGTGATAAAAGGAACAGGAAAGATTGGTGGTAAGAGGAGCACATGAAAGACCAGGAGGATTTGTCTGTAGCTTGCCAGCAGCATAATGAGTGTCGCTGTATGAAGGCCTTGCCCCTGCGCAGCAAGGCACCCTCCAGCAGCACTGCACAGTGTGTCTTGAGGAGGACTTACAGCATGGTATTGAACTTCCTGCGCAAGAGGTAATCGATGACATCGGGGTCTGTCTGAAATAGCCTCCTTAAGATGTCATGTTGCATTTCTGGAGAGACCTAGGAGAGATACACAGATACACATGGCACCTTCTCCTCTGTGAGGGAAAACAAGCAAAGATAACCAAGGAAATAAGCCGCAGGGCCAAAAGGACACCATATCAATACTTGCTCACAAACACTCAATATTGGTGTCATGCTCCCCACATCTCCCAGGGAGTCTGTATGGGATTCCATCCCATGCTCTTCCCACACTAACCCCCAGTTCTTTGTCTCCCCGTAGACATGAAAGAATTGTTACAAGGCTTTTCAGGGGCCTGAGATGTCACATTCCCATAGATCTACAGGAAATGGCCATTTCTGATATTTCTCTGGAATTTCCCGGGTCCTCTCCCAAAACCAGGGCCAGAAGCGCTCAGTGTATATTCTGCTTATCCAGAATGTTTCTTCTGGGGTTTGGAAACAACTACACAGTCTCAATTAGGTTGTTCCCAAGGAGAACAGCCTTTGCAGAAACACTACAGTGCAGCACCCAACTGCATCACATCCTTTGGGGACTGCTTCAGAGTGCCTGAGCCACGCAAAGCACCCCATGGCACCTCTTTGGCTGCAGGCCTCAGTGCACACCCTGCACGGCCACTTGTGCTTGTCTGCTGCCCCCACCTCATAATCTACACCAAGTGACCCATCCAGTGCTCATGTACAGCACTGCACTGTTCCTGTCCTTCTCCATCAGCATCACCAGAAAGGTGAGGAGAAGCACTGAGCCTAGAGCAGGGGTCCCAGTCTATCATGCCTCCCCAGTACCTGCTCTGGACAAGGGCAGAGCAGAAAGTGCTATGGTGAAGGCTTAAAGTCCACCTGAACAACTGTCCTGAACTTCCCTTGGCAAAGACCAAAAGTTACGGGCTGTCCAGCATCTGCTCCATGACTGCTCCTGGAACCTTTTCCTCAGAGGGACATGCCTATGTGAGCTCAAAAGACCCTCACTCACCAGCCCTGGAGCACAACATGGGCTTGCAGGAGACAGTGGGAAAGTGGGTGGATTAGGAGAGAAGGGTGGTTGTCACCTGCTCCAAACCAGGCACTTGGTGGACAGTAAGGTCTGGCTGTTTGGGCCCCATCAAAGCTACAACAGAGCCACAGTGCTGGAGTCCTGTCCCCATCCCTTGCCCTGTCATTGCTAGCTCCACTTCCTGAACAGCTGGTCTCCTGGGTAAAAGTTTTGTGTGCCACCAGTGATGTAAAATCACTCTGTTCAGCAATGGCAAGGCCCCATCTAGGCACTGGGTCCAGTTTGGGGTTCCCAGTACAAGATACGCTGCCATTGCTGAACAGAGTGATTTTACTGCCATTGCCAAGCTGGTTGGGGGCTGGAACACAGGAGGTATGAGGAGAAGCCAAAGACACCGGGTCTGTTCTGGCCAGAGAAGAGAAGACACAGGGGGATCTTACTGCTGCCTGCTACTGCCTAATGGCAGAGGGTGGAGAGAGGATGGAGCCAGATGTTTCCCAGAGGTGTCCAGGGACAGGATGAGAGGCAGTGGCAAAAGCTGCAGCAGGGGAAATTCTGATAAGGAAAAAATTCTTCCCCCAAGGGTGGTGCAGTCCTGAGACAGGACCCAATCAGGTCAGGGATCTCCTTGACTAGACGTGGCACTGATCTAGCTTCAGAGTGAGCCTTGGTCTGGTTGGACTAGAGGCCCCAGCGATCTCTTCCCATCTGAACCTTTGTGCCTTCAGGAAAGCCATGTTGATGCATCCTGAAGTCCCTGGACTGAGACTGCTGGGCTAGGCCAGGCTGAGCACTCTCTGCCTGACACTGGTGGTCCAAACTCTCCATTTGAAGAGCAGGTCTGAAGTAATCCCATCTTCCACTATCCCCCCCACTGTCTCTCCCCACTGTTACTTCCTCCCCCTTATCAATCTAAGGCTGGGCTGCCTGCTCCCCACACCATCATGTTTCAGCTCCCTTCCTCTTCTGGGATCTCCCATTTTTCCCCCTCCACCCCCCCTCACAGGGACACTGGGGGAGAAATAGGATGGAGGTCAACTGCTCCTGCAGATGTTGCTGGCTAGCTGTTTCCTGTCCCAAACTAGCTCGATCAGATGTCACAAGGATGGAAAGTGTGAGAGAAGGAGAGAGGACATGTTCATGGCGTGACCCAGCATTTATGGGGCCAGTAACAAGCCATCCCAAATTAATATTTACACCTGACAAGAGGAATGGATCACATCTTTGCAAGCTAGCTCCAGTTGCCTGCTACTAAGTGGGGCTATGAATACATCCTCATTCGTGCTGCCTTTAGAAAAGACTTCAGAGGGCAAGAAGAGGCTAGAAAGGCCTGCTCTGAGAAAACCTCACCTACCATGAACAAGGCCTCGTAGTGCTCAATCAACCTCTGAAGCACCAATATGACAGCAGTGCTGTCTTCAATGTTCACGGCACCAGAGTCCTTCTCTCCAGGCTTCTCTTTCTGCAGGATGTTGGGGCCAAAGATTGTGGCCAAGTTTGAGACTGTCATTTTATTCCCAGGAATCTAGCAAGCAAGCACAGACAGAAATTACAGATTACAGATGTGGTGGCATGAAACATCCCTGGATACCCCATCCCACCCCTGGACAGGGACATGATCTACCAGGTAAGGAAGRGATGTTGATCGGGGTGCAGCCTGGTTACAGGGCCAGCATGAAAGGTTTGTGGTGCTGGAGCACACTCACTCCCTTTCCTTGCATCAGGGCCTCCATTCCCATCTAACTCACTTTCATAACCCCTATCAGAAGGTAACAACCAGCATTTCTACATCATCTTATAATATGGGACAAAGCCTTTGTATCATGCAGAGACTTAGAGCTCTAATTGTCCAGAGAAACCAAAATCAAGCTCAGTATATGATAATGAATTCTTTACGAAAGCTGGAGGTGGAAAAACAAAATTAGGCCCMAAAAAAGGCCCTTTTGTGCTGCCTGAGTAGCCTTCAGCTGAGGCTAATCTGGGCTCTTTGTTCTCTAATTTCAATTTTGCAAATACAACCCAGCACCACAAGCAGATGCTGTATTTTCAGTCTTCTCTGCTGTTCTTTCATCTTGAGTTTGGGGGCATTTGCCTTGTTGGTTTGTTAGGGAAGCAGAGCCGCATCTCACACAATGAAATTGCTGGAAGCAGCCCCAGCCTATGCCAGTACTTCTGAAGGACAAAATTTCCTCTGTGTGCTGAAAGGCCTCACTGTCCTGGAAAATGCACTCTATACATGACTCCGTGGGCTATGATATCCCCAGAACTTCAGCAAAGTGATAGACTTTTCCCAGAGCTCAAAATGTACCAGTGAGTAGCTTCAGGTGTGTGGAATACGGCAACCCAGATTTTTGTTTATAATTCATCTGCTTAAAACAGTCACGGAAAATGCACAAAAAACTCTTTGGCATTTGGCTGGCTGAGCAGTACCCACAGGAACAGACACTGTGAGTCTGAGGTACCAAAGGATTAACCTGGGCTTGTGAGCTCTCCTTCCCACAGATGCAGGCAGGATAAGCATGGGAATCCAGCTCAATAACCTTTAGGAATTCCTGACACTTGTACGTTGTTTCAGCTGAGAAAAAAAGAGAGTGCTAAAAAACTTCCTGAAAATTTGAAACAAAGGGTTTCTGAGGGTTTTTTTCTCAATGAAACATTGTAGCTTCTCTAGTCAGTGTGATACTTCCTTCCAGTGCCTTTCATTTAAGTGGGGAAAGAAATGGTAAAATGTTCAAAGCCAAGGCAGGATATTCCTTTTCAGATCAAAGGACATATTTCCCTGAACTGGTTTCTCATTCCATTGAGATTTGCCCTGGAACATTTTTTTTCTCCTGTTTGGTTTTGACCAAGAAAGTGAAACAACTCCTTCTTTATGTAGTTGACCCTTTTGGGCCAGCCTTACCTCTTGGCCGTCAGCGCCCTGGGAGCTCTCAGCATGCTGGGCCACCTCGTTGAGGAACTGTAGAAGCCGGTGCAGTGTGTCACTGTGGCAGGGGGGCAGCAGGAAGAGCAGCAACTGGAGCGTGGCAAACTGCACTGGGCCCTCCATGGCTAGGCAGAAAGCAGCCTGTTACTTAACGCAGTTCCTGTCCTGCCTGGTACATATTTCCAGCTGGACAGCCTTAGACACATCTTGCCCATAGTTTAAATTCACAAGATCTGGAGGGAGCCAGACTGTGTCCTACCCTTTAGCTAAAAGCATGTGATTCTGGCCAGTATGTCATCCTGTACATCTAGGACACCCCAGAAAGGGCTGCAATGTGGTTGCGTTTAATACTGTACAGCCCCGTAGCCAAAGACTGTCCTAGACTGGAGGGACTATAATGTGGTTATTAAACAAAGAGAGCACAGACTGCAACAACCGCACATGGCAATGCTGTCAGATCAATCAAGGCAGTTGCTCTTCCAGTGACTTGGTATAACATCTCTTCCTCATATTTACATTTCATGCTTCATTTTCCTACCTGTTCTCCACATATGCTGTTTACTCATAGCTCAACTCAGGCATATACACCTGCTTTTGTTTAAGACATATGAGAACAATTTGTTTTCTTATTTCCTTTTTTTTCTTTTCCTTTTCCTGTGTGGAAACTTTTGCTTTCTATGGGTTTTCTGGAAATAAATACCACTGGCTTTTATTTTTTAATAAACTTTGCACACAACAGAGCATGAGGCAACACTGCCTTCCTCTTTACAGGCCTGATGTGTTTCACAGACCTTATTTGACACTCATTCATAACAGGGGTTCATCACATGT
This sequence comes from Apteryx rowi, assembly GCF_003343035.1. Lineage (NCBI taxonomy): Eukaryota > Metazoa > Chordata > Aves > Apterygiformes > Apterygidae > Apteryx > Apteryx rowi. The sequence continues at coordinate 826,274 of NW_020449841.1, read as the reverse complement.
TGTGAGAGAACTCACAAACCACAGTATTTTTGAGAAACAGTGATCTACCGCAGCCTAGGACATATCTTGCTTAAGGTGGAGGTGAACTAGCTTCAAATACAACATCTGTGCATTCCACTTTCAGCTCTTTCATTGACTCTTATCTGCTCCTGGTGCACTGACCAAGGAGCTTGGAACTAGGCTATTCACACAATTCATAGCTAAGACTCTAGGGCTGTTTCAGGCAGAGCTCTGAGTCCATCCTCAACCTCTCTGGCATTGCCTGTTTCTGTAACTCAGGCAACAGACACTGAGGCCATCAGAAGCAACTGCCTTCATCGTGGTTAAGAGGAGAGGCTAAGCAGGGCAAGCATGCATGCGTAGCTGCTTCCTGGGATCCAGGCCCAGAGTTGCTGGACTGCGAACCTCAGAGGGGTCATCCCAGCCCAGTCGTTTTCTGATCTCTTACTCATTTCGAATGCACCTACATCTTGTACTGTGGGGTTGGGTAAATAAGACTTCTGCGTTCATCTGATCCAGCCCTCTGTGATTCTGTAAATCTTGATCACATCCTCCTCAGCCTTCTTCTCTCCAGACTGTAGAGTCCCAGCCTCTCTTGTAAGGCAGCTTCTCCACCCCTCAGTCATTTCAGTTGCTTTCCTTCTCTACCTCTCCCTAGAGAAAGGGCATCCAAAGCTGTGCAAAATTCTCCAGGTGTGGGTGCTCCAAGATTTGATGTAGCAGCTAAATGACTAAAAACACTCTGTTTTGTTCTCAATATCCTCTCAGATGATGTCCAACCTTTTACTGCTTTTTTTGACTGCACACTGAGCTGATGATTTCAGAGCACTGCCAGTGATGGCTACACAACCTTCCTGGGCTGTCACTGCCTGTTCCAAGCTCAGCACTGCATAGGCCCAGTTCAGTTTTTCCCTAGATGTATTGCCTTGCCTTTACCTACACTGAGGCTCACCTGCTCCCTATTTCTTGCTCRCCCATTTGGTGAGATCTTTCTGGGGCTCCTCAGGATTAGTGCAATATCTCATAAAACTCAGCAAAGCTCTGTATCATCCACAGACTTGGAGTTCACGCTGCAAGCTCCCTGGTCAGAGGTGGAGATGCTGAAAAAAGCTGGCCCCAACACCAACCTCTGTGGGACCCCACTGCTCATTCTTCTCCATCCTAAATAGTGGCCACTGAACCCTGTTGTGTCCTCTGCTTTAACCAGCTCTCTGACCACAAAAGGACCTTCCCTCCCATCCTGTGTCAACTTAGGTTTTTTTTAATAACCTGTCACAGGACACTTGTCAAAGGCTTTTTGAAAATACATTGACCACTGGATCCCTTTTATCCCCAAGTTACTGGTGCCCTCCAGCAGGGCAGGATGGTGGGATTTCCCTTTGCAGAAGCCATGCTGACTCTTTTCCAGCAGACTATGTTTATCCCTGTGCTCCACAATCTCATTCTTCACTGCAGACTCTCCCATCTTGTCAGGGATGGGCATGACTGGTCCATAGCTTCCCAGATATGCTCTACAGCCTTTCTGTAGATGGGTCTTACAAAACCCTGAAGGAGCTGGCAGCTCAAATTATTGCAGATTTGCAAAATAACTGATCAGCAAGCTCACATCAAATATAATATATGAGTACATATATAACTCTGCAAATTCTACATCTAGGACTTTAAATAAAAGACTATAAAGTAGAGACAGCACAGCCACCTCCAGCTAGGATGCTGTACTGGCCTGCTTTTTATTTGGGAGTCTATTTGCTGTTTTTTTCCTTTGATCCAGGTCTCCCCTGTCACCTGCTGAGATACAGACCATTACTGCTTGTTGTTCAAAGTACAGCACTGCACAAATAGAAAAGATGGGCACTGCAGCCAGTCTTCCATCTTCATCACTATCCAGGCTTTTCTGATCTCTCTGAGAAGATCCCGTGCTGAGACATGCCCCAGTCTCAGGATACATTTACCCTGAAGGAACTCAGTGCTACATGCCCAAGACAACTAGCAGACATGACTGTAGCCTGATGCCTTTGCTCTGGGGGTGATTTCAACAAGGACAGGTTCGATTGTACACCTGCTTTGCAGTGTAGATGTGCTGTATGCTTAGGTACTTGGGCTGGAGAACAGAAAATTGCCTCATACATTCTTGCAAGCCCCTGTACGCATCTGTTCCCTACACCACGTGCCCTGTCTTGCTCCCTGACATTGCACAGCACCTGAAGCAAGCCCATTGGTATTCAGCTGCTCAGTTTTTATGTGGAAGCAGGGATTCAAGGATTTGAGGAATCAAATCTGAGGAGATAAGGATGGAAAAAGGGAAGCAAAGAGATGATGAAGGGAACCAGGAAAGACTGAGGATGGGGGCTGTGGAGTGTGCCTAAAAACTCAGTCACCTGAAACGAGGAGGGTAGGCAGACCTGAGCAGAGCATTTGCAAGGACTCCCTTACAGATAGTGCAAACATGCAAAGGAATGCCAGCACAGCTGGGCTGAACTCCTGTGTAGCGCAGACTGAATTGTGCTGGAGCCTGGGACTGAGCCAGGCAATTGCACAAGAACTAAATTTCCTCACAGATCTTTTTTCCTTACAAAACCGAGACTGGTGGGCGGACTATGCAGAGTGGAAGCAACACATCCTGGGTACTTACATGCTGTGCTGAGAAAGGCTTCATAGAGTTGTCTGGGAATCAATGAATCCGGCATGTCACGAAGAAACTCTTTGAGCAGAGCGGCCACATCATGAATGCTTTGGCGCTCATCCAAGAAAACATCCAATCCTTGGTCAAACTCTTCCCTCAGCTTGAAAATGGAGAAAATGAGAAGAATAAAAGCAACAATCAGTTATTTCTCTTTATATGAGCCATGATCAGTACCTGAGCTGGCTGGCCACTGGCTACCTCCCTGGCTGGCTGCACCGCCCTGATGCAGGGATGTCCAGAGAAGGCAAACCTGCCAGAACCTGATAGCCTGCTGCTGCCGCAAGGAGGACCAGGGGACCAGGAGCTCCTGGATGGTGAATGGAGCCCACAGGAAACTCTGAAATGCCCACCAGGGACCACAAGCTTATCTGCTAAAGGCAGCTTGGAGACATAAAGCAGAATGAAGCCTTCTCTCTATGGCTGGGGGAAGGCTCCAGTGGCTGGCAGCTGGACCACTGTGTCTCCCTGTACTTTCTGAGCAACATTTTACAGACTGTCAGTGCTCCAGGATGTGCCTGTGATATTTTAGACCTCTGCATGCCAATGTCTGCTTTATTCATTTCCCTGTCATACAAGAGTCAGTCCTCTGAATGCAGTACCGCTACAGAAGCTGCAGTAAGTGTCTCACTTTACCTGCTGAACTCTTTTCTTGGAGCTCCCAACGCGGAAGATGCCCACTGTCTGGAGACCTGGGAAACAGACAGATTAATGCTCTGCATGCACACAACTCCCCACAGCCCTGACTGGTCCTCAGAACACCCCAAGCAGGTTAGCATCATGGAAACAGTTCTGTTATACTGCATGTGGGACCGTCTGTCCTTCTCCGCTTCCATAAAGAGAAGATAAAAATAAAAGTTTTGGAACCATGAGATTTACCTGGGATTAATAATCTGTGGGTCAGGGACAAGAACTCACCTTTACCGTCACTTTGAGCTATGCACTGAATTCACAGGGGAGTTAAGGCCAGAACACACCAGGAGTAGGACACTGATACGCATGGGTGACATTTCCCTCTCTGTCCAGAGGCTGCATCTAGCTCAGAGAACTCTCCCTGAGGGGCAGGAGATGGCAGTGCAATCTGCCCCAAAAATCAGCTGCTTCCTCTGGTCTCTAGAAACTGTGAGGCCAAATTGCCCCAGCTGAGCACTTACTGTGTATCTATTCTGGGACTGGCCATCTGGCTAGAAAGAAATGCTTCTTTACCGTGCATTTCAATGTGTTGGCAACATCTGTCCACAATCCTTGGGACTTGCCAAGTGATAGGGTTGAGGCTCAGCATCTTTTTCTTGCCCCGGCTTCTCCGCAGATCCAGCTCATGGGGATGTGACAACTGCAGTGCCTCCAGCAGCTTGGAAGTGTTGTCACTCAGATCGGTGATGGAGTCCACGGACATTGCCCCCTGAGATAGAGCACAAAGGCAATTTGCAGGGTGGCAGGAACTACCCCACGAGATCACAATACGCCGTCATTGCTGTGACCTCAGAGGTCTGTGGGAAAGGCAAGCATCACTTCTGAATGAACAAACAGGTCTACAAAGAGCCTACCTTGGGCTGCAAGAGAACCACAGAGAGACCTTTCATCTCCCAAGCATCCATTTATACACACTGCTCCTAGTGTGACGTGTTTCTAAACACAGCCTTCCTAATGGGGCACAGTCAATGTTACAAGCTGACACAGGGAAAGAGGAAACATCCCCACATCTTTCATCTTTGACTGTGCAGTATGCTGGATTTAGTTACCTGTACTGGAGCTGCTCTACACCAAGAGTTACAGGCACTTAGCAAGAAGCAGGCCTGGGGCTCTGCTCCAAAGAGATGAGGCAAACCAAACCTGAGCTATTACTCACTTCACCTCACAGAAAACAAGATTAATACCAAGAAGAAGGTGGCCAAGGCCAACCAGCTGCACTGTCTTCCTTATCCTTTGATGCAAGGGGAGTCACTAGTGAAAGCACAGCAGTTCAGAGACATGGTTGATGTTCCCACAGTAGTGAGGGGTCTCACCCTGCTGTGAGGCAAGGGAGCCAACATGACCCACCATCAGCGGCCACAACTTCTGATGAGAATTCAGCCAAAGAGGTGGCTGTTCCATGGACACGGAACATCACATCTGTTCACAGTGCTGCTTGCCAAGCCTTGATGCAATGGATGAGCAGAAAAATCCACACTACTGATGATGAATCTATACCCATCTCCCACAGCTTTTGGCACCGTGGCCAGGTCTTTTCAGTAACCTTGGCTTTCCTCAGCTCTCAGACTTGATAAGAGCTGGGCCAGCAGACAGTGGTGCACCCTTCATCATCCATCTTTTGGGTGGAAGTGGTCCCTTGAGCATGTGAACCCTGTCCATTCCATTTCCTTGAGAGCAGACAGGGACCAACCCAGCACACAGCATGAATAATTCACATTCATAGAGACAAGACCCTGGGAAAACACGTTAATTGCTGAAGTCAGGGCCTTCCCCAACTTGCAGTGCCATCATAGCATGAAATTGCCACACAGTTTAGTTCATTTTTGCAATCATACCCTTCGCTGGTTCCAGGAGCTGTTATCAAGAAAAGTGGGGGAAAGTGGCTCCTCAGAGAACACCTTGCAGGGTACCAGCCCACAGCTTCTGCCCAGTGGAGACTTCTTCTGTATCTGAGCCCGAAATCTTATCACTGTCGCTTCTACTTCCAAGCAGAGCCGGCGACTGCTCTTCACTTCTTCCTGCAGTTGCTTGTATGCGCGATCATTGTCGATGACTTGGAAGAGTGGGATCCCAAAAGTCTGAGGAGAGCCATCTAGGGAGAAACACAGGACAAATGGAAAAGTATTGCTAGCAGCAAAAACAAGAGGGAGCAGCACTAGCATAGGCCAGCTGCCAAGAACATGTGCATGCCTGGCTGAAATAACCTGCATCAGCTGTGTCTGTTCAAGGGTGACAGTCTTGATACTCACGGCATTTTTCCCAAATAACCTTTCCCCCCCGCCGCACCTGCTTGTAGATTCAAGGAGACCCCTGTCTTACTTCCAACCTCCACTTCCACCCTAGGCCAAGGGGCTTTGCAACTGAAACATGAGTCATGTGAAAAAGGAATTCCTTTTGTAAAATATCAGCCTGCTGCTTAATAATGTCCTTGAGTGGACTTATATTCATATGAAGAAAAAACAGTGACTGTTAATTCCCACTAGACCATGCTCTACACTTCTGTTTTCCCCAGGTTTGTGGCTGACATTGTTCAAGGGACAATAAAATCAGAACCCAAAAGCAGTGAGATTTGGGGGTGGAATACACAGGTAGAAATAAATATTTATACCTATGTTTGTGTACATCCATATAAATGCATCAGTGCATTCCTACACACACATGCATCCTTTCCATACACTCTCACATGTTTGTATACATACCATTACAATGCACACACGCTACTCTGGAGAAAAGCAAAACAACATGGGACAATGTATCTTATTGAATTTAGGCAGGCTGCACCTCGCAGTTCAGCTCCATCAAAAATCGCCAATTCTGCCATCAAGGGCCCAAAGTCTAGGTGAAAGGGAAGCTGCTCACCTTTCTTCTCCTTGGAAAAGCTCTCCAGTTTCTGGCGGATAGATTTACTACCTTTAGGGCCAACTACAGGGAGAAAAGAAAGCAAAAGTTATGCGACATGTCTGCTTTAGAACGGCCCCCTCTTAACACATTTGACCTGCACCCTCAGCACAGCCACAGGCATCTCACTTGGGCAAAGGGATGCTGAGTGCCTGGAGGGAGGTCCCTAGCCGTTGTCCAGAGGGGAAGCCTGGGGCCATGCAGGCTGGCGTGTCGGACACCAGCTACCCAGGGGAAACAGCCCCAGAGAGGGGCCACCTCCCTCCTGAGGAGCAGAGGGGACCTCTCTGCACCCCAGCATCCAGACGGCAGGATCTCATGGTGCCAGACTATAGCCTTGGGTTAAAGACACCCCTGAAGTGTGAGATTCATATCATCTGGCCCAGACCACAGCCCTATAAAACTCTCACCATCAGGGCTAGCAGCAACAATACGCACTTGCAAAGTGCCTATTTTGCTGTCACTCCAGTGCCTCCCAACCATGTGCCCAGGAACACTTTCATTGCCATGGGGCACATCCCTGAGGATTATTGATGTGCACAACAGCAGGGAGAGAGGGGCTGCTTGATGCAAGCATGGCTGAGACCCATCACTATTTCCCCGCTGTAAGCTTGCTCCCCACGTGCAGGTGCCCAGCAGTGAGTTAACCCCAAACAAGTACCACAGCATCTCCTGTGAGTCCTCCCCCAATACCACAGCTCTCCAACATCCCCACATCCTTCTACCTCTTCTGCAATGATGCCAGGTCCCCTTGGCCCCACATGTGACATGACAGACAAGGGCAACACACTCCCCCCATTCCCTACATCCCACCCTCTACATCTCCCCACTGCACCCACAGCAATCTCTTCAGCCCCCCAGCCATGCCTTACTATCACCTTCCTAGATACAAGCCTGAAGGAGTAATCCAGCAATGCACAACAACTACAACTTAGGGTGAATGATCAAGGAACCACCAGACAGCCAACAAATTAACTGGCATTACTCAGCAGAATCAAAATGAACCACAGCTGATCTTTTGGGTGGCACCCCAGCTTCCTACACCCAGCTGAAGGAAACTCCTGATGCTAGAATAGCTACCAAACATAGTCTGCGTATGGGACATGCTCTGGAAGATGGTGGTGGGCAGGACAAAAAATTTGGCTGAGAACAGCAGCCATCAAATGGGTTCTCACACACAAAAGGCCAGTGGAAAAATCTTAGCTGTCCAAAGGTTGTAGCTTAAAACTGTTCTGGTCACCTTTATATTCTGTCTTCGTGTTATGCATGACCCTATATTAATGGTGATGTCCTAGTGATTACTTAATGACTTGGAAAGATAACTCAGTTCAGTCTCAGAGATCTGGTCTCACTACTGGAAAAAAATGCAGCCCTGGAAAAATTTTTGTGAATGATTTACAGAGCATAGACAAGTAAAGTTAGACAAAATACATACCATTCAGAAATCCCATACTGGTCCTAGAGAGTCACACCCCATTTCTAAGTATTCCCCAATTTGTACATCCAAGGACTGCAGTCAGCATTTTTTGCCACAGTAATGAACTGAAAACTCATTCATTATACACTCTAAATCCTTTCTAGGGTGCATCATCCATTCTGGCTTGTTCCTTATTCTAAGGAATTCTCTTCTTAGACACAGTTTATATAAATATTTGGGTTATTTAGTAAGATTTGGAAGAGAACTATTAAAGTTGGTATGAACAGTATGTGCATAAAAGAATAGCATAGGTTAATTATTACACAGCATCATATGTGTTGTTTCATTCAAATGACCAGACAGCAAGAAGACAGAGTACAACCTGGAGCCACAAAATACCCAGATAAGGAAACAAAAGGCCAGCAAAACTCAACAATTTCACCGCAGACCCAGCAGGGGTGATACAAGGCACTGAGGCAGAACATCACAATAACTTTCTACTCCTAAAGGGTATAAAAGGCCTGTCCAAAAAAGGGGTTGCCATCGCCAGTCAAGAGGAAAGAGAAAGAGAAAGCCAGCTGAAAGTCTAGAAAATTGTATCCTGAGTGCAGGGCACATGCACCTGGCCAGATGCAGTGTAGATTCTCTGTCTGAAGGAGAAGATTGTGTTTCAGGATACTTCATTTCTTAAGAGTTTGACAGAAACAAACCGGGAGGCAACAAATATTACAGAAACCATCATGAGCCCCTTCTCCAGAAAACCTGAGCTGGTATCTCCAAGACGGAGTAATGCATATGACCCACTACAAACCCAGGAGATGAAGTCATCCACTTTTTCTTGAGATATATTACCACAAGCTTAATGCTGTACATCCTCCAAAGATTTCATCTTTCTGATTGAACCACAGACTTGTTCCTGCAGGACTGGCCAAAATGAGATGTAGTGCTCATTCTGTGTTTCCTCTGTAGCTGAAAAGGGCCATCCTGAAGAGGCTATTTGCTGTTAAGGTCTCAGATGCTGCTGAAGTTTGTTGGGACAGAATGATGCAAGGACCACGGGAAGGAGAAGAGCAGCCACAAGCTGAACCAGCTGAAGGCTGCCCCGAAGGATGGTTCACAAGGGGCTGCACACCTTGTGTTCCTGATAGTCTAGGCCCTCCCTGGAGAAGTGAGGGTTAAAAGAGGTGCTGAACACTTTTTCCTTTAGGGAAATAATAACAACTGCTCAATAAGCGTTTATTAAAGAAGGCAGGAATTTCGCATTGGCAGCTGTTGGGGAACAAGTACAGGTCAGTGCATGGACCAGAGACCACAGAGCCCAAATTCAGGCATTTCCTAATTTTGTAAGCTTCTCTTTAAAACACTGAGATGGGAATGCAATGTTTCCGGTGCAATATTTTAATACCTAATCCTCAGCTGGAATCTTACACTGACCCCAGCCAACTGCAAAAAAGTAATAGCAAGTAGAGATCTAAGGGACACAAAGATGGACCAAAGGATAGAGGAATTCACCAGACAGCAATTGCTTCCTTCAGAGATCAGGTGAAGGTAGTGCCTAAATACACACAAGGATGAAGACCAGGATTCTTCAGTACCCTGTGCTTATCCTGCAGGAAGAGAGGAGCCCAATGAACAAAATGCAGCACATGTAAAAGGAAGGAAGGGAACTTTTTTGCACTGCACTGCACTGTTCCCTAGAGAAGTTACTGCTGCAGGGTATCACTGAAACCAGGATCAAAACAGCTCAAAAAAAAAAAAAGGTATGTGGCCAGAGCCCCCCAGGGACTGTGATATGGCCTGTGGTGGATGGTGCTGCAGCCCTAGGTCAATTGGGTGTTCTGGGAATGGGGGGGAGGGGCGGGCAGCGTTCTCTCATTTTCTCTTCTTGAAGCTATTTCATTGCACAAAATCTTTGAAATATTAATTAAAACAGGAAAAAACTCGGCTCTCACTCCTACTAAGTAGGTGCAGTTACCCTCTGGTACCTATTCACTGTCCAGTGTGAGGTTGAGGTTGGGCATTAGGAAAAGCACCTTCCCCAGGAGAGTGGCACGGTGCTGGGACAGGTCCCTGGAGAGGCTGGGAGGCTCTATCCTTGGGGGGTCTCAGCCCCAGCCACCCTGGACAGGTGCTGGCAACAGCCCTGCTGTGAGCATGCAGTGGGGCTGGTGACCCCCTGAGGTCCCTTTGCCCCCGCATTGCTGAGAACATGCGACTGTACAACTAGTGAGCTATAGGCATCTTCTGCCCTGCCATGATACCAAAATATGGCCCAGGGAGGAGGCATTTGAAGCTGGTCTCCTGTCAACTCTTGAGTAACAAGTACAATTTGGAAGGAGTCAGTTGGTTCCTCGCTAGCTGTACTTGCTTGGTTAGATGTGTAGACATCTGAGCATATATCCCAGCCATCACAGGGGATGGAGGTAGCTATGGGAAACCAGAAAATGGCTGTATTCCTATATAGGTCAAGACAGAGGATCACAGTCCCTGTGGAGCTTCTATATTTATCTGACCATTAATTTCAGCAGCACATCTTCTAGCCTTACATAAGCCCTATCTCAGCATCAGGACTTTGTGCTGAACATTAATCCACAAAGCAAAGTGTCCCATCCCAACAGCATTAATATGGCCCCACTGGAAGACCTTGCCAAGTCTTGTTGCATCTGTTTTGGATTAGGAGACTCAAAAGCAGACAACAGGCAAGGTCACATTCTCACACTCCTATGGATGCACAAAGCCTCCTTCAGAAGGCTGATGAGACCTTGGAGGCTCGGACCAAAGCAGGGAAGAAAAAATAAAATGAACCAAAAGTCATAAGTAGGTGTCACAAATATCATCCCATAAATATCATCCCATGTTATGAAGTGTGGGTGGGGGTGAGTTGTAATAATGGCTGAGATGCCAGCCCTCCCTCAGCAGGACTGTTTTCTCCCATCTTCTACCTTTAGCCAGGCTGAGATCTCCAACAAGCAGCTTTTCCTGCAGTTGGTAGAGGGCAAGCTCTTGCAGACTGGCTCTTTCCAACTCTGAAAGGCTGTGCAGGGGCACGGGTTGCATTTTGGTGCTGTTTCCTGGCAGAAGAGCTGAGATGCAGTTCCTCTGAAAAGCAAATATGTAAAAATAAAAAAAGAGTCAGAAGCACATCACTGACACATTTATTCTGGGAGAAAAGCTGTTGATAATGCCATGCAGCATCTTCCCAGTGTGCAGAGGACACTTGCTCCCTCTTTTAGCTCTCTAAAGAGGCTGCTGATCTCCAGGTGTCCCTAGCCACATCATCTCACCTTGAGCTTCCAAGTGAAGGGCTTGGAGGCATTGGAGAGGGTGCAGGGGATCTTGGCCCTGGCTCCCAAGACCCCATGGGCTCCTCAAGGCACTTCATTGCTTGCCAGTTCTGGCCACATCTTCTTCCACGTGAAGCCCAAGACCAGCAGGTCTTGGACTAGCTCATGTACATAAAATGGGGCACGTCCTGATTAGCACATCCTGAAATACAGTTCCTGGCTAGTGTCAGCCCCTGAACCATGCTTCATGTGAGCAAAGTCAGGATGGAGGCAAGTCCAACTATCTGCTTACCAAACCCAGATGGATAATGTGGTTCCAAAGCTCAATGAAAACTCATGTGAGAGAAACACAAGTAAGCAGCACTTAGCCCTACTTGGTCTAACATTGTGTCTAACATGCTTCTCTTTCTCTCTTTCACCCATCTGAGAGATGCTCAGCAAATATACACAGCCGGGGCTGTCCCTCTATCCCAGCACATCCTCACACTGCACCTGCAGACTGAACCCTGAGCTGCATAGGTTTGTGGCGACATCAGGATTGGCCCTAGGTTTCTTCAAATTCAGACCTTCTTCACTCCCCTCCTGGAGCAGTGACATTTAATGAAAAGTTTTTGGCCACTGTGGCAACCTGAGCATTTCCCAGCTCACTTCACACTTGCCCTCCAACGTGCCCCACCAAGTGAGGGTGCCTGAATCTTGTGGGGACCTTCTCATACTTGAACATTACATTAACAAAAATGGGCACCAGCAATTCATTTTCATACAAAATCAGCTGAATGCTACTCCTTACCTCCTGACTGCAGCTCAACACAAGCATAACCAGCTGCTCGGGCAGTAGGGGTTGGGATGAGCTACCAGGCTCAGACCAGTCTTTGTAGGATGCTCTGCGGGCACATACCACTCCTCTCATTCACCCAAGTCTTCAGCTCCTGTCATGCACTAGATCCTGAGGTACAAGGAGTAACTGAGAACTGGCAAWTTCCCAAGAGCAGCTGCAGAATGGCTCTGACTCAGGCTTGTTTATGGTGGTTATTTAACCCAGGAGCATATGGGCAGCATGCACACCACCACTCCCTCTTGCCTCTTACAATATGTTGCCTAAGTCAGGGAGAGACTAAATGGACATTTTCCACTCTGCAGAAATGTAGGTTTAGCAGTTTGCCCTTAGGGTGAATAAAAGGACTAGATCATGGGGGKTTTTTTTAGTCATATAAAACTTCTAAAACCTGAAAATCAGGACACATTCCATTAAATATGACTTAAGGCCTTATTTTATTTAAGCTGTTCTTCTCTACTGTTTTTCCCTGTTTTAAATTTTTATTTTTTAATTCAACACTTAACACTGAGCTTCATTTCTTCTAAATCATTCACTTACAGTATTGACCCATGCCTCCAAAACCTCATCATTACAGCCCTTACTCTCATTACAGAAAGAACTACAGCTAATAGCAAATAGCCCTGGGCAGGTTTTGCTTGAACACTCCACCGCCCTATCTCCAGCAAGAAAGAGTTTCATCAGCCTCGAGGCAGTAGTCGCCACCGAGCTTTCCTCTCTTGCATCTTTTCTTCTCCCTGTTGTTTCCAGCGTCCTGAAAAGGCCAAGGACAGATTCACACCAACTCCCCCAATCCTCTCCCGCACTAACCTCGGTGCCTGCTCTGAGACGGTCACAGCGGCTGCCTGGGAGTGCTGCTCCTCCTGCTGCAAGAGCTCAGGAGCCTGCCAGCAACCCCGACTCTGCTAGTGTGCCCAGCAATGCCTCCTCTGGCACCAGCAAACCGGAGGCACAGTACAAAGAGCAAAAAGCAGTAGTAAATGGAAGAAAGAAACCAGGTTATCAGCATGTACACAGAAAAGACATGTGGTCTGAGTACAGGATACAGAAGGAGACTTCCCAAGGAGGGCTTCAAAGCAATAGCAAAGAAATAAATAACTGGAAATATCCTAGATCCAGTGCTAAGGGTGAAAATGCCCAGGAATGCTGGTCCGGGCAGCGCAACAGAAGATAGTCTGCGCAAGTTCTTGTATTAGTCTCAGCACGGTATGAACTGAGCACCTCTGTCCCCTCTGCCTGGGGGAGGAATTTTGTCTGTGGCAGTGTTTGATTTGGCCACATTTTCAATTTTTAAGGAGATTTAGAAAGTTATGTAAATTCAAAAAAAAAAAAAAAAAGAAGTTATGAGGCTCCACAAAAGGGCAACCATAAAGGGAATTAAGCCAAAGCCAAAGATATTCTTGAACTATTTCAAGTTTGTTGCAAAAACTAGTGCCTCTGCATGGATGTGATGACAAAAATGAGATGCAACATAGCCAAGTTTTTKGGTTGCAGCTCAACACCTTTGTATGCTTAAAACTTGCCACTGGGGTATGCAGATGCCTGTGACTGTCTACTACAACTGGACTCATGGCTAAATAACCCAGGAAGAGCTGTGGTATGCTATTAACATTGCAGCTAATCTTCCAAGCCACTGGATTTAGCACTGACTCCTGTGTGAAGTTTGCAGCTCAGGGGCCAGAGAGTCATAATACCTGACTCTGCAATATTTAACTTCTAGGTCAAGCACAGCCCAAGGGGGCCTACCTGAAAAGGGGCATCTTCATTATTAAATTATTAAACAACAGCAAAATCTGTTGTTTAGTCATGCAGATTTCTTTGACCCCCTTAGCTTAATCCAAGGCGATGCCTCCCCAGCGAGGCCCGGCAGAGGCCCGCAGTCTTGAACTCCATACAGCTTTTTGTAACATTTGACTGCTGAAAAAAAAACAGGGACAGGCAGAATTTGTGCCTAAGCAGGGGGCTCACGTGGGTCTTCCCAGCAGCCCGTGAACTGATCCGCTACCAGCAGATGCAGCAGATGGGACAGAAAAGCCCTCAAGCCAGGTGGCCCAAAGGAAATTACCTTTCTGCTGCTGAGGCTCACAGCTCCGGACAGAACCGCCAGAGGCCACATTTACAGCCACTGCCCGAGCTACAGGGTTGGTCTGAGCACAGAGTCACTGAGGATGCAGCTGCCTTAGGGAAAGCAGGAGGAAACCTGATTAGAGAAGGGAGAAGAACAGAGAGAAAGCAGGAAGGAGAAGTGAGGACACACAGCTGTTTATCTGGCCCTACTGTAAGCCCTGCAAGAACAGCCCTACAAAATGACACCATCGCCAGCTTGCCATTTCATAGAGGGCATTAACACGGCAATTGCTCTCTGCACTAACTTTCCACGCTTATTTTTAGGACTAGGACTTTTTTAAGTTAAGTAAGTCTCATGGGAAAAGCTTGACTCAGCTGCCCCTTCTATTCCCAAAGAGCTACATTTGCTCCCCCATTTTCAGCAGCAAAGTTGCCCTCTTTTCAGATGGAGCAAAGGAATTGTATTTACCTTCCTTGCTTTCTCCACACAGTGTGATCGGTGACAGCCTGGGCCCCTTTCTCTTCCTTCAAGATGATGATTTTGAAAGCAGCATCTCGGCCATGTCCTGCCCCGTATAGAGGGTGAGGGGAGCCTTCCCTGCCTGCTAGGAGGATAAGGAGCAAAGAAGTGGTGGAGAGGAGAAGGCTGCAGCTGAATGCAGCCGCGGGGACGAGAGGGGTGATGAGAAAATGAATTTCCTGCCAAGAGAAATGAGAGCCAGAAACACAGTGTGGAGATAGAGGGCAGGGTTAAATGGAAAGGAACAGCACTTCCCACGCCCGACAATGTTTGTTCCCTAGCAGAAAGGCTTGTTGCTCAATCGCCACTACCCCTATACTTTCCCTACCCCTAGTTACCAATAATTAAGTCATCTGCCAAAGCACTAGACACTCCGGCAGGGGAAACCTGAAAGGGAAATTTGTTGCTCGGGTGCTAGTCGATGAAGGGATTTCACCATGACTCTCCATGCAGACCTCTGAACTGCTCCATCTCAGCATCTTTGAAATGCCCAAGTCTCCAGCATGGTTCAGGCTGGGCAGGCTGGGCCAGGCACACAGCCCAGGGCTGTCCTCTGCATCCACAGTGGGTCCAAGAGGCTGCATGTGCCTCAACAAAACCCTCGCCTTGAAGAGCTCACAGGCCTGGCAGGGTAGATGTACAGTTAGCGTGGTGTACAATGTGTCTTATGTGGTGGATTACAGGCCCTGGAGGGCCTTACAAACAAACAGCAACCCCCAAGACGTGCAACGTTCACACCAAGAATTGGTGCCTCCTGCGCCACAGGCCAGGCTCCCAGTCTGTGACATACTGATGTGGGTGCAATGGCACATTCCCTGGGCAAAGCCATGCTGCTCCAGTTCTCCCAAGAGCTGGCGGTCCTGCTGCAGCAGTGGCTGCTGCTGTGCACAGCTGGGGAGACACTGAGCTGATCTGTCCCCCAGATGTGGCGCAGTGCCCTGGGGGGATACGTTACTGCTCTGGGCAGAGGGGAAGCCAGCTGGCGAATGCACTGCACAGGTCCCCTCACAGCGTGAAAATCAGTGACTGCCAGCATGAGGTTTAACGGAGGAGTGACTCTGCTCCTGCCTCAGAAAAGAGGGGAGATGTTTACAGCCCCTGCCTTTGCCCCAGGCTTGCCCACAGAGATGCATGGTAGGTCAAGCACTGGAGCAACGAGACTGATCTGGGACTTGTCTCACAGCTGACAACAATGCTAACAGAGCAGCTTTCACCCATGCAAAGGGACCCTCCTCTCCCCCTCCCCAACACCATCAAGGCCTCTGCTGTTCCTCTACGGCTGGAGCTGCTCTCCTGGTGACAGGAATGCGAGATGGGGTCCTGAACAGGATGTCCCACCACATTCAGCCTCTGCTCAATGGCAGCCCTCCTGTCCCCAGCAGGATTGCTAGACCCATCTTCCATGTAGCAATTCAAGCTACATGAAGTTCAGATGTGCTCATGGGTCCATCTCACTGATGAATGCAAGGTGACTTCCAGCTTCTGCTCCAAGCGCAGGGTGTGAGTCTGTAAAGCACAGCACATTGCAGCATGGAAAGAGCCACATCACCTATACACCACCTGCAGTGCAGGAACCTCCAGGTTGTCTTGGTTGCCCTGCTCACATACCCCAGCTCTTTTTTCACAAAGCATCGACACTGTCCCACATGGGCAAATGCCAAACACCATAGGGCTTAAAGCTGCCACGCTGGTAGCTAACAGCAAACCAGTCAGCTGCATCATGTGCAGGCCATGGGTCTCTGCCCAGGCAGGCATCCACTACCAGAGGGCTGGCTCATTCTGCAGTGCCGAGAGCTCGGGCACACCAGTGATAATGAGGGTGACAGCAGGGATGCAGTGACCTACAAGAACCCCAATGCAACAAGATGAGCCTCCTGTACATAATTAGTGTTTGGCCTTTGAAAGGGAGCAGACAAAAAGCACCAGAACCATTCCTAAACTAGTGAATACAAGCCTGTGATTCAGCAAGGAGAAAAAGCAACGAGGCAAAAGCACCCTCCTTACTCTTGTGGCTCTCCACCAGTTCTGTGCACCCCAGAAGCACACTGACACAGCCAATTGCCATTCCTGTTTTTTTTCCTTTTGCCCTTCTTCGAAAAAACCCTACTTGCAAAACACAGCCAGAGCCCCTACATGCCTCTCTTGGCTTCCCTTAAACACACAACATTATTTTTCTTAACATCCACCCAAAATACTGCCATAATTAGCAAACTCCATTTGCTCTGAAGAAGAGGGAAGGAGGTCATAGACCTTGAATTCAGTGACTGTTTAACAAAACATCACAAGCGACCAGCATATATGGAGGAAGTGTTTCATAGCTGTTTGCCCTGACTCACTAGCTGTACTGATATTTAGGAATACTGCTGAAATGTGCTTACTTAAAGATTTCTTGCATGTGTCATGCATTTTCTACACAATGCAGAGTCACTGAGCATGGTTCATGGGCTTCTCTCTGCTCCCTACTCTTCTTTCTCTTGTCCCTATACCATCTCCAGGCAGTCGGTCATTGTGTCACCAGTATAAAGACAACCCTTGCACAGCTCCTTATAGTGGCACCTAAAGAGAGAACATCATTCTGCCATCACAAAAATTCATCCTTTACCCACATCTCAACTACCATGCACAGCTCCAGATCCCACCTTAAAGGTATGTCCTAGAACTGGAAGAAGTTCAGAGAAGGGCAAAGAAGGAATCAAAGCTCTTGAGACCAGCTGTTGTGCAGGCAGGATCCATATTTGGTCTGCACAACAGCTCTGGGTATGCTTGGCTGTCTGGGACACATTGAATTCACCTGCAGGTGGGAACATGCATTTTGGAAAACCTCAGGGAAGGGTTTTTGAAGCCCAGCTCCTGTGGGCATCAGTAAACGTTGGGCGATGCTGGCATAGCGGTCACCTCTTAGCTGGAAAGAGGTCTGATTAAGGACTCTCTCCAAGCATAGGAGGGTTCAAAGCTGCTTCTTCTGAATAACAGGGATTTTAAGATTCCTGCCCATGAAGGTATGATGCACTCCAGGCTGCTCAGATCCCAACTTGCTGGTGGAGCTGTCACACTTTGTAGCAAAACCCCCAGCTAAGAGGGTTCCCCAAAAATAAATTATAAACAGCTCTGGTCACAATCCCAAATCAAAGATAACAGAAAATAATTAAGCACCCTCCTCCTGTGGAAAGAATTAAAGACTTGAAACATGAGATTGCAGAAAGCAGTAAGAAGCTGCTTAAACCATTGCCACAGGAGAAATAAGTTCGCACTTGTTGATGGCTGAGGTCTTAAGTGCTTAAATACATGGAGGAGTCTGCATGACTGAACTCTTTTCTAGGATTACACAAATCCTGAAAGTCCTTTCTTGCAAACCATCCAGGAAAGAGCTACACCTTCCCTCTGGCTCAAATCCTTCTTCCCAACCACTAAGACCTGAGAAGCATAGAGATTTTGCTCTCTCTAATACTTACGCCATTGCTGCATCAGCATGGGTTTCTCTGGGGCTTCTCATTTTTGTGGCAGGAGCAGCTGTAGAGTACTTACACAGGCAAACTTACTTTCTTGCTCCAAGCGGATTTGTACTTGCTCAAACTGTTCTTTCCTAAACCTGACTTCTGTCATATCTTTTCTCTAGACCACACCTTTTACTTTGCCCTTAGTATTCACGTCAGCCCTGAGTGCATGTCTTTGTGTTGCTGTCCTTTCAGTTTTTAAATCCTCCTATAGCTTTCATCAATTTAAGCACTGATAGCCTGGTTGCATTTTGGTACAGGTGAAGCTATGTCCTGCCCAGCCATTTTCTATCTAGCTTCGTGTCAGCTAGGAGATAACCCTAAACCTCTCTTCTCCTGCATTAGTTTGCTACCAGCAGTAGATTTTTGCTCTTCTTCCAAGCAGCTGTAGTTGCCCCCTTGCCTGAAAAGAGCTGGATTTTTTGAGGATTCTGGCTCAGAGGTCTTGCACAGACTCGAACCCCAACACCTCTATGAGTCAATACGTGCGGCTTTCCAGAGTGGGTAACCTTGCACCTAAAACTGCCCCAGGCCACAGGACTGAAAGGTGACGAACACAACTCCAGTCTTTTCAAGGAGCAGCAGACTAGGATGTGCAGAGCAGGAAGTCTGACATCTAGACATGCCATGGTGTAGAGACTGAAAAGTAGATGTCTACCGCAAGGACACTGAAGCTCCAGGTTCTTGGAGAACTTGGTCTCACCTTACCGATGGAGTTAACCTCCTTCCCAACAGCAGGCAACGCAAGTTAGATGAGAAAAGAAGGCAGCAAGGACAAGACTTGAACATTAAAAAAATGTTTATTCCTTAAAAATACAATGTCCAGCTGCAGTGACACAAATATTCACAGAGGATTTCTTTAAAAGGGTTTACAGCTGCTTGCAGTGTCGCAATCCTTCCATGTCAGGAGCAGGCAGGCCGCTGGCAGGCAGGCAGCTAGGTCCCAAACTGAAAGGTTCGGTTCACCCGTTCCCACTATCTGTGCTGGAACAACCTGTGCACAGGTCCCCTGCTAGCTGCTCCAGCTCCAGGAGGCATCCACTCCCAGAGCCCTCTGAAGATAGAGGTTTTTTGTTTGTTTTTTTAAAAAAAGCATTTTAGCCTACATCTTACTAACCTTCTGCACAGGGTTGGAGAGCCTGGAGTTTACTAAGAACACGAGGAACAGCCTTTGGGAGATTCAGGAGGCAAAAAGCCTGTGCTGCCTCCAACGCTTCTAGAAGCCCAGTCTTGAAAGCAAAGTGGGTGGAAAAATTTGACAGTAAGCCAGAAGGAAAAGCCATTAGTGAAATACAGATCTGAAGTAGGCCCTCCACCCCACACAGATCAGTAGAAAATTAAATACCCTTCCCATGTAAAAGATTATTTACAGACTGATTCTGCAATGCACAGACCCAAAGAGGCACTGCCATGATCCCATGCTGCTGCTAGTGACCACTGCCTTCCTATTAGCTTAACTGTTAAATCATTAGTAGAGAAAATAGTGTGAAAAAGAACTGATTGTTAGGCTCAGAGAGGCTCTGAGTCACCTAAATCTCTTTTTCTGTTTAAACAGAGCTCAGTTTTTAATCATATAAATGTCTAAAAGAAAAAAAGCTGTTTTTCCACTTTTGGTGGTTCTAGAAATCAGAAAACAGCTCTTTGTTGTTGCTTCAGAGAACAGTCTATGGCTGTTATTACTAGTAGAAACAAGGTACAGGAGGAGAGATTTGGGCACACAAAACACATACACGTTGGCAAAACACATAGTTAATACGCTGTGCTTAAAAATATCAGACATGAACTTTGTCCACAAAATACATCAGACAGCACTTGATCGTTAACAAAATAACTGATCAGAGAAGCTACACCACTTGAATTTTCTTCCAGGTGCTGCTCTGGACTTGTGAGTTCACTTACATATTATTCCACCCGAGCCTGTGATGCGTGCAAGGTAATCATCATGAACAGAGGTAAGAGGCATCCTAAGTTTTCTTGATGCACATGTTCTGCTGTTGTTTTCAGTGTTAAATCAGTCACGCTGAAGCTCAAGTCATTTTCAATCCATCAAAGCCACAAAACTTCCATCTTTTCTCTAGACTAGCCCCCACCCCACTCAGCTCCTGTTTGAAGGTATGTTGGAGGCGGGTCATGAGAACTTCCACTTCTGTGGTGCAGATCTGTGAAAAGGAAGGGAAAATTTCATTGAACATTAACAGGCTCTTGGTCAGAGAAGCCTTGTAATGACTGGCTATATTCAAGCTCAACGCACATTTAATCACTGAAGTATACGTAGGCTTTCCCTAGACATCCATCCAAATACTAATGGTGATAATCTTGGGTGCAGCATGTGCTATGTTGTTGTCACACTTTGGGGCTAATTGGCTGCAGATACAAACAGTACTAGACATAAGGTGAAAAGGACTATCCTAATTTTTTCCATTTTGAAATGCAACATAATGGATGAAAAACTCCCAAGCATTTAAATAACTGAATAGTGAGTACTTTTACCACTGATTCAACAATAGAGCTCTCAGCTAGTGGGGTGCAGAAATCAGGTACATGGGGAATTTTGATTCACATCCTGAATGGTCACGTGTACTCTTCTACAATGCAGCTACCATGCCCATAACAGCAGGCGAGTTGGTCAAACAGAGATAAGAGATATCAAATCTGGAGTTTACATTGGTGCAGGAAAGTAACATAAATATGAAAGAAGGCTAGAATTGCTAGAGCAGGTCAGACCAAAGGTTTGTCAAGCCCAGAGTCTTGTTTCAGATAGTGACCACCAGTGGAGAAATATTCCTCCCAATTCGTGCCCCTAACAGGACCAGAGCTCTGGCACAGCCCCAAGGATGTCACCCTGCCCTCTTTCAAAGGTGACTCTTGGAAGCTTTCTTCAGTAACCACCTTCTGTAGTAGCTTTTTACACTTTTATAATGCTGCAAGTGGTAGGAAGTGTAATATCTATTATATAGCTTTCACATACCATTGAAGCTTACTTCTGAAAACACTCTGGCAAAGCCTAAGTGTTTCCTCCTCAGCACCATCTCCAGTAAGTGCTGAAGCTAGAGCCTCTGTATCATTTCCACTGCGGTTGAAGCAGGGTGCCTACCTGCTAGCACCTTTACTTTGCACAGAGAGGTGTGCATGTGTGTAGCACAACAGCTACGTAAACTGTGTCCAAAGCCATAATCAGATTGGCAGGCAGACCCAGAAATGTCACTATTCAAGCACTTACTAGATATAATCAAATTTCAACAAGTAAAAAAATTTCTAAGGTGCTGCAAGTTAACAGCTTCAGGAGTTAGCAAGACTGCAGAGGCAGTGCACACCTGCAGTTCAGGTACCTGCGACTGTTTTACTGCAACAGGAAAACTGAAAATTTGTTTTATTGACAAGAATTGAAGATTGCCTCTGCTGTGTATTTCAGACTGCTTTGACACACAGTCAGAGCTATCTCTGCACAATAGCCTCATACACCTGCAGCTCAGGCAAAGCATTAAGACATACTTTTGGGAAAAAAATACGGATATTTTCCAAGATTGCAGGGCACTTCAACATCATTTGTACATGTTTTGTTGATCTACCACAGTTACAGTTTTAGCTCCCTTTATAGTTTGCAGAGTTTGTGGCTCTATAATTGCAGTACTATGATTTTCCACATGTTGTGGAGCTAGGTTTGCATCGACCGCACTCCTCAGCAGTGCTTCCTGTTGCTGATGTTCATATTCATCTCTGTCACAGTGGATTCAGTTTGATCATTCTGTAACTTCAAGTCTGATCCCACTGAATGCTTTCTAATGCAAAGCATAACTGGATTTTCAAGGAGATAATCTTGGGTCATTTCTCCTACCATCCCTCCAAACTCATGTTTGACTCTGGCCTTCTCAAAGAAGCAATACTCTTTCCAGGACATGCTCAAACATGTGATGAAGATCATCACCACCAACTTTGCAAAATGGATTTGGGTTTGGCAGATGCACCTTTGTCATCACTGTTTTGTAATCAGGTAGAAACAACAGTCCACTTAAGAGAAACAGAGAAACAGCACAAGCTCAGGTTGGTAATGGATTTGGTAAGGCAAGGCCAGCCTAAGACACCAACCAGAGGGTGGACACCCCAGGAGGTGCATCTCCACACTTGCATTATCCAGCAGCTGCAAGGCTCACAGTGCTATGCAGAGGTTTTATTGGGATTGTTTCATGACTTCAAACTGCCCTGGATGTAGGATCTTAACTTTTGTACTGTCTGCTGACCTGCTGGCCTTCTTGGTGAGACTGATGGGCAGGGAACAAAGGAAAGGTATTCTTCTTTCTTCCCTACTGGCAGCTTCAAGAAACCAAGTTCTGCCCATAAGTGGGGAGGCACACACACAGACACACCACTTCCTCACGCCCAAAGTTCTGCTAGACTTTAAAAACAATGTCCCCCACTAACACCTAGCTCTCACAGTAATAAAGCTTAAGACAAGGCAGCCAAGATGTAGCTTGAAGAACAAACAGCAGGACCTCCTTTCAAGTGACCACGTGCAAAAGACTGCTGAAAGTTAGCAAGCTGACGAGTTTGCCAGAGCGTCAGGGAACAATAAGAGATTTGTGACATTCCAGAGAGGTTAAATAACCTGTTTTTCAGAGGTGGTTTGCTGCTGAGCCTAATGTAGAAACTTCTGGTAACATGAAGTGCTTTTCTACACTGCAGATCCCAACGAGGAAGTGTTAGATGTCAGATGAAATATAAGGTGGCATTTCTTTAAGAACTCCAAAGAAAAACAAAGGCAGCTGTTTGCCTCTTAGACAAATTCAGAACTAATATGAAAAGAAAATATTACATCCATCATTAAACTAAAGGGCTGGAGTGAGCCTGGGAAAATACAGGCCAGCAAGCCTCACTTTCTTAGAACAGGAAAAATTAAACAGTAAGCTATAAACAAAAGCAGCTGAAAAAGCTCCAGTTGCAACAGATGATTCCTATAATGGCAAATCTCCTATTCTTGGAGCACTTTAAGGAAGACAAGAGAAGAACAGTAGAGTAAAAGATCAAGATGTAATTTGCTTTCAAAACCTTCAAAACCCTTTGCAAGTTCCCTGTCTACTCTCATAAGCAGTCTGAAGCCATCAGTACATAGAAGTACTGCATGAAACAGCAGCTCCTCATTGTAACAAGGAAAATGCACAAGTGCTCTTTTTGCTATCACCCTTCTTGACCCCCCACACCAAGTGCTTGCTCCCTCCACTTGGCCTGCTCTAGAGCCCAGACCTCTGTGGCAGGGACTGCAATTCAATGCTTATGCTTCTGTAGTTTAAAGGCCCTTGCACAGCATCCTCCTAAAAACAA
The DNA here is from genome assembly GCF_003343035.1 of Apteryx rowi. Classification (NCBI taxonomy): domain Eukaryota; kingdom Metazoa; phylum Chordata; class Aves; order Apterygiformes; family Apterygidae; genus Apteryx; species Apteryx rowi. The sequence goes on along the minus strand of NW_020449841.1, from coordinate 803,070 downwards.
CTTCACTTACAACATCAAAACAGAGACAGAAAAGGCTACATGACGAGAAACATGAAAAAAAACGTTGTGCATAGAGGCAAAAACCCACGGTGACTGTTTAGTTTAGAGAGAAGATACACAGTGGCATGGCAGACGTTATAAAATAATAAATAGTACAAAAGAGGTTAAAATTAAGCTGTGTAAGGGCCAAGCCAGAAGCTGGAAGGAAAGTTCAGCCTCCTTTTTGCCCTCTTCCAGTAAATTCTTCCACAGTTAAGACTAGTTCTTACTGTCCAAACCCCCATAAACAGGGAGGCAATGATCCTCTTTACCCAAGCCACACAGACCTTACCAGTTGGACTCAAGAGTACAAACATCCTGCCCGAGTTTGCTCGAGGAGATGGAAATATCAGTGACCGTACCTTGCTGTCCAGCCGCTGCAGGTAGGAACAGATATACTCTATGCTGGCTCCAAACGGGTGCACATGAAGAAATGTTGAAATTATTCCTGGGGAAAGAACACCACAAGCATTCTCTTGAGACAAGAGCCAGCTGAGAACACCAGCACTCTGCCACTGCCACCACAGCACATGGGGGTGTTTTGCAGGGGGTTTTGGTTTTAAATACCTTAAATACCTTAATACCTTAAATACCTAGCTTGGCCCAGTGGCTGCAAAGGAAACAACAGCTACCAATGCAGCTGGTTAGCCCTTAAAATAGGCCTCACCATTTCTCACTCCTTGGAGAGTGCTGGTAACATGCCCACAGACAAACCATGCTGAGATTCAGCAAGGGGTTACCATCAACATGGGGATAGAGAGCTCAAGGAGAAGGAAAGCGTGTGACATACTGGGTTCAGTCTCCCTCACGTCCACATGCTCTTTGCCCTGAAGCTCCTGAAGATATGAGAAGGGGGACAGCAGCAGTGGTATGTGTGTCCCATCCCAAAAGCATTGGAGCACTCAGATTAAAGGAGGAAAAAAATAAATAAATAAAAATAAAAGCAACCCAAGTTTTCTTGGTGTCACACAGAGGCTTCTTTCCAGCTCATTGCCAGTACTGTGCATCAAAAAGACTGACTTGTATTTCTCACCATCATCTGCAGGAAAAGATAGTGCCCATGATCTTTCTCCAAAGCTCCCCTCTCCCAGCCCATGATCTGGCACAAACAGATCCACTGGACAGTAGTAAATGATTTCTCGTTAATCAAATGTAGAGGCATGGCTAAGGGCAACTGCGCTGAGTGACAAGGAACCAAAGAAACTCTTCCGTAAGGCTAGAATTTCTGCTCCCCCTTTTCAGTGTTCCAGAAAATCTATCCAGTGCCAAAGCTTTRGGCTGAAAGCCCGTTCAACTTTAGACCCAGTGGGGACTAACTTTAACAACACGTTGCCCAAATAAAAGGTCAGGGCCAATGTATACAGTTCCGGGGACAGGACATGACCCAGAATGACCAGGCTAATGGCTGGTTGACAACATTCACCTCTTGATTTATGCTGCTTGTTTTGACACTTGGTGCAGTTTGTAGCACAGTGTTAGGCTATTTTTCATCATTACTAGAAATAACAAAGGGAAAAGGAGATAAAAAGGATAGTACATATGCCTACACTGTAAATCAGAGGTCATCAATCCCTTTGTAACTAAGCATCACTTGAAAGTGCTGGCAATGTTTCACATTTCACTGAGCCAGGCCCTCCCCTCTTTGCCACCTTTCTCTATCCTTTCTTCTCCTCTGGCTACAGCTTCTAAAGCCAGGAGATCTTATCCGTTGGGGGTCTGTGGCACACTGTGCCTCATCTGATGGTGTGCCTCATTGCTGTCTGGGTCCACAAATGTCATCCACAAACTACAAGGTGCTGCAATGCTCAGGCTGGTTAAAGTCTAACAGTCCATGACACTGCTTAGGATCCTGTGAAGTGGATCTGGCCCTAACTGAATGCGGACAGACCCTGCTCCATAACTTACACCTTCAGTGACACCTCCCCGCAGAGCTACTTGCACTCCAGTACATGCTGAACTATCACTACACACAAGCCCACTTTACATGTGCATGTTACTGAGCGAAAGGTGCATGACACAAGGTTTCCACATGAGCAATGCACAAGGTGAAACCCTGACCCCACCAAAGCCAGCAGTCTTCCTTGATTCCAGGATTCCCCCTCTCTGTTGGCATAACCAAAGAAAAGAACACAGCTGGTGGGAGCTGCAACGTCACTTTGAAGTAATTCCTGCACAGTTCAGATCCCTAGCAGTGTCACTAAGCTCATCAAAAGACCCACTGTCCCCTTGGTCTTACCAACTAATAGAGCTTCTCGTTCAGATTTCACAGGACTATTGCTCAATGTCTTCTCAGCTGGACATTCCTTTTCCTGGCTGCATGCACAAATCCTGGATGTATCGCTCTCCTGCAAAAACCAGCAGGGTCCATTCCCCATACCAACAACACAGCAGGCATTCTTATACACCAAACAGCACTTCAGTAGTACTTGACAGAGCCTACATTTTTGTTTCCCTGTTTCTATGAGTCACTGCATTCATTGCATTGCTGCATCTATTTTGCAAAATGCCTCCAGCAAAGCATAGTGGATGTTCATGTTGCTGTTGAAACATTTCTGAATACCAAGCTATATGAAAGCCCAAGAAGTTAAGTAAGATGCCACAACATGCACTTCACCATTCCTAGCTCACTGGTATGTCGCCTGCTCTACAAGGGCCTATCGTTCTGTTTTACCAGTTTATAAAGGAAGCTTTGCAGTGACTAATTGAGACACATGTTTATTTTTCAGAAGTCTAAACTGAGGCAATATGATTAATCCAGTGCCCATTGACTGCAAAGGGTTTGGGATCCGACTGTCTTTGACTTGAGTTTGCGGTACTGTATTAAAACAGAATTTTGCCTAATTTACTAACCCCAAAATAAATGCATGACTACCAGCAATTCAAAGACTTGGTGCTTGCACTAAAAAGTGTGATTTTTTATTTTTATTTTTTATTCCTAAGCTGTATCCTGAATTCCAGTGGTCTGAGTGCTATAGACACGTATAATTGGAAACAGCCTCCAGTCACTAGTGAAATGGACTGGAGTTGAGCCAATAACAAAGATAGAATGAAATGGTCCCCTGGGTTTGCTTTGCTTCTTATGCCAGTACAATTTTGAATTACATAGTACTGAAACTGTGCAGTCCTGCACTAAGTAGGCTACAGCTTGCTTCTGCAGGAGAAAACAAGGTTCTGCACTCTGAGGAAGTGGTGCTAGCTTCAAACAGATGCAGGGGCTGCGATTCAGCCAGTAGCGTTTTATCGGAAATGCACTGCCCGCTTTTTCTTGGAAATCCAACGGCTATATATGAAGGCTAGCTGAAATAACAGTGCAACAAGTTATCTGCCACACCAAAGGCCATTTCTACACCAGTGTTGCACACATTTACTATTCTTCCAGCCAGAAGCTGGTAGCGATGGATAACTGAATGCTTTGAGTTTGTATAATTATATATACACTCTGTATGTACCATGCTTATACACTTCACAACAAATTAGACTAAGGAATTACTCATTTTACCATGAGGTGTCCACTACTTCCTTCAGCAAGATGCTTCAACTGAAGTAGCAGAAAAGAAACTTTTTGACTTACGTTTCCTTGACAATCAATCGCATCTCTCTCCTTGTCCTCTTCATCTGCTAGGCTTTGCTATGTATGATTGAAGAAAAGGGAAAGATTACCGATGATTCCTTTTGTATATCCCAGGGGTAGAAGTTTAATTCAGCTCTTGAAACTGCCCTATTTCTGTTCTTTGATATCAGGCACTGAAGCTCCTACGCTGGAAATTACTGGGACTCAAATTCTCCTTTAACTAGTAGAAAGACAAATATTTATCATCTTCCCCAGCACATGGCATGAAACAGTAGGGATAAGGTTTGAAAATCAGAAAAGAGCCTATCTGTTTCCTTAGCAGTGGGCTCTACAGTCATCAGTGAGAAGTGGTGTTCTGTAATGTCTCTTTTCTATCCTGAGGTACATGAATAACTGAGTACATGTTATAGAGGAGACTATTACCAAGCAAGTTGAGATTGACATGTGGGTCCATAATCAAAACAGAGTAGACCACAGCTGAGCAGAAATAGTACCTATCCATGACACCAATGTCTGCTAACATCTCAACTTTTTCCACTCTCAGACTGCAAAACTGAGTTATGTGCCACAAGGATTTAAGTCATCAGCAAGAAGACATTAAAAAAAAAAAAAAAAAAGCGCAACAGAACAAGATACAGAATCTGCTAATGTAAAAACTTTAATTTTAAATGTTTTTGTCAGTTCCCTGCATTAAATCCAACAAGTATATTATAAATACTACTAAAAACTTTAAATTCATTAGAACTTTATGGATCAACTCAAAACATCTTTAAAATGCAAATCTAAAATCAATGTTTGATAACTGAGTCTTTTCCTATCTTTTAAAATGTAGCGTACAGAAAAAACACATTTCCCCAGCAATACTGATGTGAACTATAAAACAAGAACTAATCTGTTATTGATATAATTGCTTATGTAGACTGTCTCACTCTAATAATGAAGCAATCAGCAAGTCTACTACTCCTATAAATCCTCCAATTAAGCATGTAAATTTTTCTTGCTTTCTAAAGACCACTGCTTCTAAACCAAGGCTAGGTATCTTCTACACTTCTGTCCTTCACTGCACTCATGATGAAATATGAAATCCAAGGACTGCATTTACTACTGAGAATAAGGATGCACTGAGATTGCACATACCTGCTCCTTAAGGGTTTCGAATAATGTTTCTATTTTTAGTTTGTCTTCTCTCACTTTTTCTAGCTCGGCTTCTCTCTTTTTATATTCATCTTGCACTTTCAGAAGATGCTGGAAGAGAAAAGTTAAACACAGTTTGCATCCCATCTTTCATATTTCACTATTTAAAGAATATAAATTGAATTACCACTCTTCCATGAAGACCAGATAGATCATATTCAGAACAATTAAAAGGTTATGTATATAAAAGGAAGAAATCTTTTCAACAAACCACCTTGGGATATTCTTTGCCTGTTAGTTTATGCAAGAAAATGCAACTTTGGTTGGTAAACATGGGGCAGTAATTCCATAATCACCAAACCACTGCCATCCCTGAAATAAAGCATGTGTTGTGCATTAGACTGGGGAACCGATCCATATTACAGCAAGATGTTCCTCTCCTGCAGTCTGGTTCATTGTATGGCTGTACCAACAGCCAGCAAATGGGAGGGAGTAGCATAGACAAACAAGTGACCTGGCGAAGCTGCCTTAAAGCCTTCCTAGAACTCTGGTGCCACGTTAACCAAACTGTCTTGCAATTTAAGAAAATATTCCAAAACAGCTAGTAGATGGGGAGACTTGTGCTGTAATTTGCACAATTCTGCATAACAGAAAAATATGATGACTGCTCCCACACCCTGGGCATCTGCCTACCGATGCAGGATGCTCGCAACAAACACCACAACAAGCTGTGCATGCTCTTGGCTAGCAAAGCTAATAAGAAAGACTGGGCAGTGAATCACAAACCTCATCTTAGAGGTGAGCAGAAGACATTTCTCAAGCCCAACCTGGTGTCCATCAAGAAGACCCAAATGGTGGTTGTGGGTGTGACAGCCTGCTTTGAGAGTGAACTTGTACTCTTGGATGTGTCCATAGTGGAAGCACACAAGTACAGAGACCTAATTGAACAAACCAAGAATCTGACACAGGCCACAGAGGACAAGTATGACAGATCTCCCATCGGAGCTAGAGGAAATCAGTACGCAAACTGCTACCAGCACTGGGCCTCTCAGAGAGAGGCAAGGCCAGTCACCAAGCTGTCCAGCAAACAAGCCCTGATCTTCTCCACTGACATTACAACCATCTTTGTGAACGTAAGAAGGACAGGTGACCAGGGCTCTACCCAAGGCCAAAAGACTAATTCACTTATTATCCTGATCTTTTCAGGACACTTACCACATGGACTTGGACTGGGTCAGACAAGCCACCTTTAATAATAATTCGAAAGAGGCTCCTTTTAAGGTAGTGTTCATTAATGCTGTGTAACATACTAGTTTAATAGTGAGATATGCTCATTTTCCTCATGGTTAAGCTTGGGTTCCAGGACACACAACAATTTGTTACATTTGCACCTGCTTCCTAATTACACAAATTGAGAACAGAATAAAATACCAAAACCTTAAGACCTTATTAAGGAGAAAACATTTAAATACTGATGTAACTAAGCTCCTAGCTCAGTAGTTTTCCGAAGTCCAATCAGGAATTGTAAACACATTTCAGTCAGTCCTTTCCTCCATACTTAAAACATCCCCAATCAGTCATTTACTTTAGCTTTTTTCTCCCTCAACTAGCAAAATAATGATTCATAACACTACTCATTAATAAAACTACAAACAAACAGCATCTTTTTGCATCAGGACAGCTCCTCCAGACTATTCTTCCAGCACCATTTATCTGGGCAGTTTCAAGAACTGGATTAAACTTCTACCCCTGAGATATACGAAAGGAAGCCTGGTTCCTGCAGGCTGGTTGGCTGGAAGACTCCTTCCAAGCTATTTCTTCTACCGTAATGGTCTGGGGTAGTTTGGTCTTCAGCAGTCCAGTTCGTTTCCCTGCAGATGGAGAGCTTTTCTCATGCAGCAGCTGCTAACCTTTGGAGGCTAGTGTCAAAAGCAGGAAAGATAGCAGTTTTGTCTTACTCTTCCTGAAGGAGAATTGTCGGTATTTCAAAAAAAGACAAAGAACAGGTTGTAACGAACACCTCCCCCTCCCCCCCCTTTTTTTTTTTTTAAAGCAGAGTTACTAATCACTCCGACTGATCCTCAGAGCCCTTCCCATTTACGCACTGCAAGGTTGCTGGCTTAGCCTCTTTGAAAAGTAAAGACTTCCAAGGAGTCTGGTCCTGGGCTGTTTGTTTACAGAAAGATTCATTTGCCACTTAAATGATGGTTACAGTGGGATAAAAGTAAATCTTACCTATCTGACACCTGCAGAAAGGAAAATCTGTTATGTCCTGAAATTCTTGTCACTTCCTCCCTCCCAGAAAGATCACAATGACTTGAGAAGGCTTTTCCTACAAGCTCCAGTGCTGCAAACACCAGTGCCTTCAGCACATACCTCAGGTTCATCCAGTGCACTATCACAGCCTTCACACTGGCTCTGCAGATTATGTTAACTAAATGGTTAACTGAACTACTATATCCTCCATATGTTTTGGATATCAGTCTGGCTTCATACCCCAGGAGCTAATGTTGAGGTTTACAAGGACCCAAAACACTTGATATTCAGCCCAGGGAAATTCCAAAGAACATCATAAGCCCTAAACATTTCTGTGAGAATGAAAATCCAGTAAGCTTCAGAAAAGGAGTTTCTGAGCTGTCTTTGCCACCCTCTTTCCTGCATATGCTGGTTACCAGCACTCATGGATGAATGTTCTCACATGGTTACTATAGCAAGACCATAGCTATAGAAAAGCACAGACTACCTGCTGCATTCCCTGCAAAGCCTGCTGGAGGAGCTTCAGCTGCTGCTCTTTAGTTGTGTCTTCATCTCTGTTTGCTTTGCCCTGCTCTTGCTTTAGCAGTTCTACCTCATTCCGGTAGGCATCCAGCTGCCAGCGCAGACTGTCATTTTCTTCTTTCAGGGCTTCCACCTGCGATACCAGTGCTGGAGAAAAAGGCAGGTAGGGATGGAAGGTCAAAGAGCTGTGATTAAGATCTCCCTCTGCACTCTACTCTAGTGCACAGTGGGCAGAGTACTCAGTGGCTCCCAAATCCCAATCACAAACCCAAGGTACCAACATTAATTTCTCCCAACCACTGTTTGTGGCATCTGTTTAGAACACAAGCTCCTCTGGGCAAAGACCATTTCTCAGTAGTAAAAGCAGCATTAAGTTGGCGGTGGAGGGGGAGGAAGAAGAGAAAAGAACACACTGGGGTAAAATGACCATGCAGACAAGGAAGTAGTAGGTTCCCAAACAAGCAAAGCTGACAGACTCCACGACATCCTTCTACTGCCATCCTCAGTCAGAAGAGCATCCCCATGAAGCCAAGGGATGAAACATATATCTGCTTGGTGGTTGCACAGAGCTCAATAAATTTATGAATGGGATTCTACTACACTATTGCTGCAAAGACAGCTTCAGCAGGTTTCAGAATGTACCCGTTATACGGAGGGCACATCCTGACATCCCACAGCCATGCTTTATACCTCTACTACTTGGGCCATGGTCGTAGGCTGCTGAGGTGAATTCAAACACTGTACTTGGAAGACAGTCAAGACAGTCCCATTTCCCCAGCTGCTTGCTGCCTGGGAACAAGGTGGGTTTCATCTAACTCTTCTCACTCATTCTCCAGCAAATGAAACCTTGTTGGGCCCCACTCTACATATTTACACATTTCCAAAAGAAGAACAGCCAGCACTATTCAGTAGCGCAAAAACTGCTTTGCTTGTATCGGATAACCAAGGGGAAAAATAACTTGACAGATCTGGACAGAAAAGGCAGTTTCTCGGGTGAGCTCCAGTAACACTGAATGCAAAGAACTGACATGGACTTTAATCAGGCAAAAGCAATGGCTTTATTATTTGTCAGTCAGATCTATTCTCTGCGCCCATTCACCATTGGGCCACACAGAGCAGGAGCCAAGGAAGGGGATTATATAAGCTGCCCTAACAGTTGAAAGATATACATATAACCATGCCTGCAGCTGCATTGGTCAGTTTAGGAAATGTGACAGGGATGTGGAAGCACCTTTGGGGAAGAAGAATCTTCAAGTGAAAAACAGAAAACCTCCCAAGCAGAACAATGGCAATGGGAAACATGCCTGAAAATCACAGAAACATGAGTGTAGTTGGCAAGATTTGGATCTATTTGACAGTTAAATGCTCCTGTAACAGCAGAAAAAGGTCACAGTGCTTTTGAGACAGTGAGTTGGTGGGGCAGGGGTGCTCCTGTTTATTTCAGGAAAGGAAATTAGAGAGCAGAAAAGACTAGATGTTTTTGGCAAAAATCTTTGTAGAACAGGGCACTTCAGTCTTCCGAGACAAAAGACAGCTTAGAGACAAACTATATTGTTTAGGACAAAGACAAGGACCTGGCTGCTTCTCTTTAGACCAGCTAAGCAAAATATGATGAGCAAGTCTGAAACCTTTAGAGTCTGCCAAAACAGACCATAATTTTGCTTGGAGGGGAGCAGGGGCTGAAAAATGCTTTGGAGGCATGCAAAAATCATTAATTCAGCTTGCACAGAAAGGTTGCTAGGGTGGGTTCATCCCAGGCTTTCATCCAGAGAAGATAAACTGGAAGCAATCTTGATTCAAGATTTTTCTAACTCCTTTAAGACATGATAGCAGGAAGACAGAGACCAGGATAGAAACCTTAAAACTGTCAGACAAGGAGACAGAAGACAGTGAGTGAATCCAAATGACTCATGGAGGTGGGACAGGATGGAGAGACAGCCCCTGTCAGATCCTAATGGGTACAGCAAGGCAGATCCCATACCAGCACAGGTCACCAACCTAGTAAGGATGCAGAAGACATGAGAACTCAACAGCTGGTGTCCCTTGTCATCTATGACACCTGAAGGAATCCCAGAGTGTCCAATTGGATACAAGTATCTTCATGCCTTCATGCTTGGCAGACCTTTTGGACACACATCCTGATGCCTGACTACTGGATAGATTACTTGGGGACATGTTTTGATGCTTGTGAGCATGTGACTACAAAAGCATTTGTGTGAACCAGTGAAATCAATTTTGCTCTGGTTCCCTAATAAAATAATAATAATATCCTCCCCTTGTAAAAAAGCTGGCATTGAGATTTGCTACACTGTTGTTACAGCATCAGAACATTATTTCCTGCACAATCTTCACAGTGACATTTCCTAATCTGAATGTTTGACTTTGTAACCTCAAAATCCAGAAAAGGCCTTCAATACATTTCTGGACTATTCAGCTTTTATTTCCTGCATGCAAGTATCAAACCCCTAGCATGTGACAGTGGCTAGGGAACACTGAGCACAGAGTAAAGATAGAACACAGCTAAAAATACACTCAGACAAATAAAATTATACAGGAGGAAGCAAATAAAAATACACAGAAGTTCTTAATTTTAAGTGAAGGGTTTTCTAGTGGAATGATCACTAACCCCCATTAAGCATGTGCCAGACAGAATCCAGTTTTTTAAAGATACAGCTGATATACAAGACAGGAGAGAAAACTGCTCTGAAATAACTTGTCAGGGTGTTTCCCCTGTAGTAAACATATGTGAGGAAGACAGTCATGCTGTTGGTGCTAGAGATTCAAGGAGGGGAAAAAAAGCAGCAGTTATACACTGGTATCAGTTATTTGAGCCTGGATCCATTCCAGAAAACCAGACAGAGGGAGAAGGGATATTTGGACAGTGTAGTTCTCGCGTTAGCACCAGCATTTGAAGTTGTATGACCCAGGAGCACTCAGCTCACCACAGAGCCCTGCACTGAGACTACAGCCATGTCCACCACCGCGCACCTTCACCACAGTCTCTCCAAATGCTGCTATTGGCCCATCTGCTGCTCAGAGCACCACCGCAATCCAGCACCTTAGGATGTTACTGTGCAAACGGGTCTCAGGTGCTGTGCAGACATCACCAGTGTGCTGAAACGGGACAGCGCAGGTCAACAGCAGCATGGCTGCAGAAGCAGCAAGTCCAGCCACGTGCTGCTGTGTCTACACCACTCTGCTCATCCAGCTCCTYCATGCACGGCTCTATGGACTGCAGGTTCCCTGGGGACTGCAATTCAGACATAGCTTTAGGTCACTCTGACCATCACAGGTGAGGAGGGACGAGCACTGGCTACAGCACCAGGCACTGAGAAGAAAACAATTCCAGCACCTTCAGTATTGGACCTAGTTCTCTTCCTGCTAGAGCAACTGTGTGTGCACACGAGCAGGTTATCATTGAACAGCTAGTGTAGCAACTTGCTGCACAGAGACTGGATTACACAGCCATCTGGGTGTACTGCAGCTAAGAGCTCAGGAAAGAAGCATCTCCCACTGCAGACTGTGGTGGACTTAAGCTCTTCCTTTGTCAGGATGAGGTTTGTCCCTCCTGGGAATCCCAACCATCCCACCACACTCAGCAGTCAATATTAGGAATGGGAAAATTGGTAAGGAGAAATACTTTGATGGAAAACTACTCAGATAAAAAAAATGAAGCTTCCTCAAAACCAGATTATTCCACTGAAATATCTTCTAAAGGAAAAAGTTATAAGATTTTGTTCTGGGAAGATATATTGGCCGCTGTTTTGCTGTGTTCTCTGTGGACTTTGTACCAAATAAGTGTGTTAAAGTATTATTTTATGTGTAATAGGGACATGAAACAGGAATCAAAGGATTTTTATAAAGCAAGTTGCCTTGATTAAAAGAAAACATCTTGCATGTTCTAAAATAATTTCTCAAAACTTCTGGGGTGGAACGTTTGAAGGGTTTAACATTCATTATGAATTATCTTGGAAAAGTTTCAAAATATTGGAATTTTCTATGGAGAAACCGTGCTTATCTCTAATAGCAAGCTTTCCTTCAGGGAACAATAAAGAATAAAATCCAGGATACTGCAAAGCAAAAGTCCACAGCAGTTTCCATCACAGGGAGTGAGGGGAACAACGTGAAGGCAGGAGAGCAAGAGACAGGGCTGTGGCAGGCTGAGGAAAGGATTTTGTGACCCAGACTCTACACACTCACAATGATTTAAAACAACAGTATTAATTTAGGAGAAAAATTTTGGCAAGCTCAAGTCTGAAGCTGCAGTAAGAACAAGAATGTAGAATTCTGAGAGATATGGAAAGGGGAGATGGATAATATAGGAGATTGCTCCAGCAGTTAACTTACTTCAGTAGGATATGACAAAAAAAGAACAGGCAATGACAGGAATTTGGAGCATTACAACCACACACAAAAACATATGTGAAAGGAATAACTGAGAAGGCAGGAGTTAAATGGGGCCATGACAAATGTATGTAAAATAACACCTGGTTGGGAGAAAGGCCCTCTGTTCTCTCTGCCTCATAACATATAACAAAGTGGACAGTCAATAAAAACTGGAAAATGACAAATTCAAATCCAAAAACAGAAGAGTGTTTTATATATATGAGATTAGATTGTAGGACTTGCTGCTATAGGATGTCTTAAAAGCAAATTCAAAAAGGGACCAGAGGGTTGGAAGAACAGCAACAATAGGCAGGGAAGAGCAGGGAAATGATTTTACCTGATTCTTCTGTTTCTTTCATCTCTGATGGATCTTCTATTTCATCATCAGACATTTCCATTTCCTCCTCCCTTCGAATACCCATTAGTTCATCATTATGAATGTTACGAATTTCCTACAGTTCAGAAAGCAGAGTTTTTTAAATACAGGTTGTAAGGAACACATTGGCTGGATAAAGTGATGCTGAAATCTAGGTCTGCAAACAAAACAACTCCATGATACAAGAAAGGAGAAGTGAGAGAAATTTTTGGCATAAACTATTAAATCAAGGACAATGTCTAGTGTGAATTAATCTGCCAGTACTGCTGGCATTACTGACTCTTCCATCTCCCTTCTACTCCTTGCTGGATTCCTACCACGCTCTCCTGCTCATTACCTCTTCCTAGTGATGTTCCTTTCTCACATACACAGCACCTGCTGTTAACAGGCACGTCTTCCTGGCATTTCTTTCTCCTGCCATACAAGGTATCCTGCACCTTCCCAAGCACTGCCTGGCCAGGCACCTCTTTTGCCTTGCTGCAGCATGTCTGTCCCCTAGTGCCACTCCACTCCTCTCCTCGCTGCTACATGCCTCTGCCATGCAGCTGCATGGCTACAACAACACACAACCCACCTGAGACGGAGGTCATACCAGTTAGAAGAGGGAATTGCAAGTAAACGTGTAGAGGCCAGAGACTGCCCAGCTGTCTCCGTACTCGTACCAAACCTGGTAAGCTTCAAAGCTTCTCTCCCTTCTGCCCCTGTGCCTGCCACCAACGCTAAGCTTTGCACCACACTGACTCTTCCTCCCGCCACTGGAATCCTCTTCACTCTCTGTCATGGCCTTGGTCCACATGAGGGATAAGAGGAAGAGAACAGAACAAAGATATTGCCTATGTTGGCCACCAAACCACACCAGGTCCTGCTTCACATGTCTGTGCTCTTCCCAGTCTTTTCACCTCATACAAGAGGAGCCAGGCAACCTCACCTGCTCTTCACAAGATCCCCCACTCTGTCCTCTGCTCAGGCTAACTCACATCAGGCACAGTGACAGAGCTCTGCACATCACGCACCATTTACAAGACAAGGAAATATCTAACTCCCATCTCCCTTCTCTCTGCAGATCAGGACAAGAAATATTCAGAAAGCAATGAGCAAATATTCCAGGAGATGGAGAGGCCAAAAATACTTACTAGAGGTCAGTGTAGGCTGCCAAGTGTCTCTACCCCATGTCAGTTTACCAGAATTTCACTTAGATTATACATCCCAGGAGAACAGACAGAGAAGACTTACTTATTTAATAAAAAGGACATCCAGCTCTTTTCAGGTTTTACTCTAAACACCCTGCAGCGTTCAGAAAACCTGCTTGCCAGTGCCAAGGACACCTCCACTGAGAGTAGCCAATAGGGGGGAACAAACATGCTTTTAGCTCAGAGAAATGGAGACCTTTGGGACAACAATGTGGAAAGGGTATGAACAATGAGGTCCCTGAGCATGCTACACTTAGAGCTGGCTACACTTCCAAAAGAACTGCTGCCTGCCTTTGAAACAAAATAGAAAGTTGCAGCTGGGTTGAAGTCCAAAGAAAAATCTTCCCACTGTCTTCAACTGACTCTGCCCAACAGCTAAGATCCTAAGAAGGCCTTGAAATTGGAAAAGCCTCCACAAAGCAGAGCATGCAGAGGGGCCAGGCGTGGCTTGACCACACAGCAAGATGGGCCACTGTTTATCACTACCCTGAGCAAGCAGGCCAGGGCTGCTCAGCATCCAAAGGGGAACCCTGGATGGGAGAGGGAAAAGCATCAAAGATGCTGAATGCTCAAGTGAGACCCTTCCTAAGCAAGGAAATAAGCTGGCTGGTAGCTACCATAGCATAATGTTTCACCAGGTCTCAAGCTGCCACAGCTCTTTAATGAAGCACACTCAGCTGCAGCACATGCCCGCACTGGTTGGCAAAACTGCATTAAATCATCACTGACAGAGTACTAAAAGTAAAACCCTAGCCCAGCCCAATGACTCCCCAACACACACCCCCRTTCCCTGAGCTGCCCTTACACTTTCATCTGATGCCATGACCTGTGGAATAATTAAATTCTGCCAAACCCTGGACCGGTATGATGCATATTCTGGGTCACCTCCATTTAAGAAAAGACCCTAATCTGGGGGAGAATAGCATGCTGAGCCAGACAGCAAGTCTTCCTGAAACGCACCACACCACTGGTCTCACAGCCTCTTTACACTGGAAGAACTTACCTTGGAACAAAAGACAGCTCCAAATGGAGAGAGAGCTCCCACCCCGGTCATGGTAAGCAATCTCAGGTAAGCAGAAAAGAAAACAAGAATGCTAGGACTCAAAGCAAAAAAAAAAAAAAAAAAAAAAAAAAAAAATCAGGCTCTCCAACAACTGCCTTATCAGGTATAAAACAAAACATGAGCTCCTCCTTTAGCTCCAAAGAAAGGTTCGACTAAGTGGGCTTCTGAAAGAAAGTCCCAGAAGTGCGACCTCATGGCAAGAATCACAACTGCAAGCTTCCCAGGAGGGAACAGTCATTTAGAGTTTTCCAAAGTTGTGCAATCTCTATCATCTGCTTTTTACCAGAAGGCCAAAGGTTGGCTATTATCCAGCTTTAAAGATACCAAAATTTTTTTTCGGATTGTAGCTATGCTGAAGGGTGGCCTGCATACACACACCCCACATACTGTTTCTCCAAAAGTCATCTGTGTATCACCAACTTGTCAATTTTGCTCAAATTTACTTTTGACTTTAAATAATCTTAAAGGTGAAAGATAGCTCTTGGCTTTGCCATAATGGACTTGTTTCCAGTAAGGAACTTCAGACATGAGAGAAATGTAGAATCACAAAGATTTATATTGGAAGGGACCTCTGGAGGTCTCTAGTCCATCCCTTCCCTGTTCAAAAAAGGGCTGCCTACAAACSTAGATCAAGTTGCCCAGGGCCTTACTTAAAACTCAGCTGGCTATCTCCAAAGACCATTCACCCATCACTGCATCTTGTCCCAGGGTTGCACTGCTCTTATGGGGTAGAATTACRGCCTTAAATCTAACTGGATTTTTCCTTGCTGTGACTTGTGTCCATTGCTTCTTGCCCTCATACCATGCACCTCTGAGGAGGGATTATCCCTGCCCTCCTTGCAATCCCCTTTAGATAGTGGAAAGCTGTTGTTAGATGCCCCTTCAGCTTTCTCTTCCCCAGGTGAAACAATCCCAGCTCTCTGGGCTACAGCCTTCTACTGGACTCTCTCCAGTTCACTGACATCTCTTTTGGGGGGCAAAACTGAACACAGCACTCCAGATGTGGTATCACCAGTGCCAAGCAGAGGGGAAGAACCACTTCCCTTGACCTACTACCTCTGCTCTTGCTGATGCAGCCCTGGATGAGGTTGGCCACCTTTGCTGCAAGGGCATGTTACTGGCACATCTCCTGTGTTCTTCTCCAGGACCCTCAGGTCGTCTTTTGCAGACCTGCTACCTGGGCAGCTGGTCCCTAGCCTGTACTGCTGCACAGATCACCCTGTCCCAGGAATTTACATTTATCTTGGCTCATGCTGCCATTCAATGCAAATGTGGAAGCATATACAATACCTTCTCCCCTCTCAGGCATATGCTTAGTATGTTCCTTTCAGCTTAAATGCCTTCCTGCAAGCCACAACATTTTTAAAATTACTACAACGATTTATAAATCATATATCAAGGAAAGTATTCACTGTTCAACCCTCACTTTAAACTCAATTTCTGCTTTACCCTTACAGAGGCCATGCACAGCCTAGTACGGATGACAGATGGGGCATTTTAAATGCCTTTTTTTTTCCTAAAGCACCTGCCTCTCCTCACCACCCCTACTCTTTACTACTTGCAGGAACATCAAAGTGGCAGAGCATTTCCCATCATCTCATTTAGAAACTCTCACGTTCAGCAGACTGAGTTAGCAGCAGCTAACTCGGATCTTTAACTGAGCTAACTTAGGTTCTTTAACTCTCCCTACCAGCACACAACCATTCAACTGAGGCCACTAGAAGAGCCACATGCCTAAGAAGTTAGGTGTTACAATGCTCCCTGCTATAACATTTAAGTTTCCTCTGTGAATCAAGTCCAACTTTGTCTCTCAAAACATAGACTGGATAAATGCTGGCACTCTTTTAAAAGAACATCTCTCCAACAAAAAGTCAGCCTATGAATGAGTATTCATAGTGAGCTACACTGTTTTCATACATTGCATTTAAATACCAATGAACACGTATGCACAATAACTTGCTGTTTAACCTGCATGCAAATCAGGATTGTGATATTTCCCACTGATCAGCCTCTTTGATACAAATTTCCTGATTTATATCCTCATAAAATACAAAACACGCTCACCTAAAATTACTGAGAATTATCACAGTTTACTCTCCAGAATACTGAATGCTAACCAGTGAAGAGTAGCATGTTGATGTATACAAGTATGTCCACATTCTCATACAATTCTCATTTACCTACAATGGCTACACTGTTATAGCCCTGAGGGTATAATGTGTCACTCTAAGTACATACTCCCCACCAGGCAAGAGCAGTGTGGTAGACAAGTCTTCCAAGTAGTCAAATGAAGGTTCCTGATACAGGAAATGTAAATAGAAAACTTGATCATCTTTCTGCTTTGCAGACAAAGCTTATTGCTCTTTATTATTACATCAAGAAGGTGAAGAAAGCCAAACCCATGTCCCTATGCTTGAGATCTCTTTTTCTCTCTTGAATGAAAATGAATGATAGATGTACAATCTCTTCCCAGAAAAGCAATTTATTCTGCCTATAAATCATGTTCTTGTCTCAAATCTGTCATTTATTTATGCATTTGCAGATGGGATCTCTTGATAGAGGCTTCATCAGATACTTGATACACTCTTTTTGTGTTGGTTAATATTATACACACATCATAGTATCACTGGGTCAACATTTTATTACAAATTAACTCAGACACATACTGAGAAATAGCCTAACAACTACTACATTATAATGTATACCCTTACAGTTTACCTAGTTTAGAACCATTTTGCACCAACACTTAAGAGCACTAGATTAATTATTGTTTTACCAAAAGCAACCTTGTAAGGTCATTCCTATATGAAAGTACACTATGGAATGCTTCTTTCATTTACACGTCCTAGCTCAAATAATCTTATGCCTTTCACAGAAACTAACACTCTTCAGAAAACAACAGGCTTCTTTTTAGATGCCCATTGTCACAAGAGAACCTCCCATCATRAGCAGTAGCTACCTACTGTAACCAATAAACTCATTTAATACTGTATGTTTAATACAGGTGCATTCAGTGGAACTAACTGAATATTTTAAAATATTTTTAAAATAGTTATGTGCCATTTCTTCTCCCCTGCTGCTATTATCACTAAAGAAGAAATGATGATGCAAGTTGTGCCCTCCAGATGCATCACAACACATCATATGGCACTCAGGTGCCCCAGCCTGAGAGGACTTTGGTGCAACCAGGCCTTTAGAGTCTCTAACAGAAATCAGCATCTGAGTTGTGGGATGCAATGCTCAATGAGAGCCAAAGGATCTGAAAGATGCAAAAGTGCCCTGCAGAGCAGCTTCCAGGCACGCACTGGGGATTTGGGTGGAATTCAGGTGCTCTCAAGCTTAGGTCTCTACCATGACAAGTCTTTGAAACAGACAACAGAACATCACAGAAGAGGGATTTGAGAAGTAGTAGCTGAACGGGATTTCAGCATCACACTGCAGGATTAATGAAACAAGCTATAGTGGTAAAAGAGCTAACCTTGTTCTTCACTCGCTATTCTACTGCTTACATATTTGAGTCCTTTTCACTAGGAATTAAACACTTCAGAAGACAGGTCTCTTTTGCCACTGTCTTCACTTGGGGGCAGGGGTCAAACTGTTTCCAAACTTGCAGTTCTACCTGATCTACACAGACACATGCTTGCCCCTGTAGGATGGTCATGTGCAAGAAATACTGAGTGTGATCTAGAACAGGGAGTCACAAAAACRAGCATTTGGTTTTCCAGAGAATTACTGGGCAACATTAGGCAACCACTTCTTCACTCTGTGCCTTCACTTTCCCCACGGCACTGTCATTTCCCTATCTCAAGGGAACAAATTCATTAGTGATGGCATAGGACTCCAGAGAGTCATGCAATGAGGTCCAACAGTCAGCAATCTTTGCTTTCCAAGTCAGGAAACCAAGATAAAGAACAAAGGTCCAAAGCTATCAGACTAGGATCTCTCACCCAAACCTGACTAACTGGCACTGTGTCCGGATGAGACCCTTTTACTTGTTTACACATCTGTCATAGGAACACTTGAGACAACAGGGCCAAAAGCCCAACTTCTTTCAAATCCCTCAGCCAAGACTGCAATTTTATACTTCCAAATCGGTACTCCTAGCAAGGGTTTGTTGAATGCTGGCAACCTGCTGGGCTGGAAACCTGGTTAAGGTTATGCTGAGATGGGAAAGCATCTGCTTTGCTTTATTTTTGATACATGAAAGACAACATCATCTCCACACTGCCAGCACTGCCCCAGTAAACAAAGAATATCTCCAAACACAAAAGTATCTCCTTGCATTAGTATATTTTTCATAGCAGTTCTTTTTTACACTTCAGATACTAGTCCCATTACCTAAAAGAAGTCTTTATTGCCAGAGAGAAAAACTGATTCAAGGCCCACCCTACTTTAACTTAATGAGCAGGAAAAATACAGTCTCCTGCCTTTTCCTTCGTAACTATTCATACCCTGGGTGACAATACTTTTGCCGTCACTACGGGCATTAACCTTCCTAGGGATTAAACACATTAGTGACACTCCACAGGAGAGACCAAGAACTCTGACCAAGGGGACCCACAGAGCTCTTCTGCTGCTCTTGCTAGACCTTCATATTCCCAGAAGCACAGAAATCTCCTCCAGCTTTCCTCAGGCTAGCCAAAAGACATCCAGATGGGCCCACTGCCAGATGCAGCCAAACAATGCGATATCTCTACTGCAGAGGTGACAGAAAACGGCATGTATTTCATCCTGGACTCTAGGAACAATCTCTGGCATACCATCACTTTCCCAGAAAACAGGCTTTCTTTATCTTAAGGTTTTTTTCCCCAACATTGTGCCTGAATCAAATAGGATTCAATAATATCAAGYAAGGAACTGAGAACTATCCCTGTCTTGCAGGAACAGCAGTTTGAGTGACATTCCTCCCTCCATTGTCCCCATTCTTGCCTCCAGCTTTAAATTCTGTATTTCATTTGAAACGTCACTGTATTAGGTAAGTACACAAATATGAGGACATCCTCCCTCAAGCTTTCTGGACTGCCCAGTTGCAATTGTTTCCATCTCTCAGATCTGTCAACAGGAAAGTGATAAAAACCGGTTTCTCAGTGATGTTGTTCTATTTTTGCTCTTCACATCTCTCTAGAAATCCCTCTCACTTTAACGTTATAAATAGTGGAAGACGTACACAATAATAACTGTTGATCTACAACTTGAAACAGCATACAGAACTCAATGCATCTTTACTAGTCGCATAAATACTAAGAGCAAATTTATTACCTGGAGCACAAGAGATGACTGTATAATTCCCATCTTACACTGTTGAATTAAAATGTTACTATCTACGTGAGCATTGCGCAAAGTTAAAATTAATATCCTGACATGAAAGAGACTGTGCTGGAGGATCTAACACAATAAAAAATTACCAACCTCTGCTTGTTTGCACCACACGCTGATGTTCTTACGCTGAGCTTTCGTGAAATGGTCCCAAGCCTTTTGTTTGGAGGCAGAATGGTACACGGCCACTATCTGCTCGACTGTAGTATCAAATCAGCAGTCAAATCAGGCCAGAATATCATCCAGAGAGGGCGAACAAGAGGAGTAAAGGAGTAAAAGAGTGGAATCAGGCAGGTGGTTTGGCTAACCTTTTGTTATAACACTGTACTGTGCTGAAGCCATGCTCAGGAAAGGGACTCTGCCTGGAAAGAAAAGTGTGGACTTCACCAGGCCAGTGCCAAACACTCACAGAGTAATGACCAACTGGAAAAATTGCATCTGCTCTCAACTAGGAAAAAAGAAGGGCACACGTTGCAGCGAAAATGTTCAAATGCTCTGCGCAACACCACCAAGGAGTTTAACAGGGAACGTTTGCTCTTTAATTTGGGATGATTAAGTAAAACTGTGGAAGTTGGCACTTCAGATGTTCTTCTGCCCAATGGTTCCAGTCCTAAAGAACAGTGCCACAGCATCCCATCAATGCATACTCAAGAAAAGGGCTTCTGATATCAGCTATCAAAACTTTTCTTTTCTCTTAGGTGTATTTCTTCTAAGATGTTTTTCTAGGAGATTTGCAGAGATTTTCAGAAATGTGAAATGCCTCTCCTGGGATAAGAATTCACCCAGTGGCATAAAGCACACCTAGATGTTTTTTCACACTTGGGATGTTGTAGTAGGCATAACATGTATGAAATAAAATTGGCTCTCTGCTGCTTATACTAATAAAACTACAAGTGGCTGAGATACCAGTGGGTGTTTTACAGAAATGAGTTACATGCTGTCTATTACTACTTACTCTGCAGTGCTTACTGTATTTCCTTTTGGATCATGTGCCCATATATTTTATCATGAACACAGAGGATCAAAACTAAGTATCAAATAAGTAACAGCCCAAATAATTGAGTGTAAAACTGAAGTGAAGAACATTCACATCCTAGCCAAGGGGCTCAAAGAGACTTGGTACATTTATGGAGAAGGTAATCTTAAAGAAAGAAACAAACAAAAAAACCTAGACTTACTAAAGACTGAACATGTAAGAGGCAATGAATGGTTTGAGGAATTGTTACAAGTCAGATGCTGAAATTAATATAGCCCATGCCTCTTACTTGACTTCATGGTTAAATAAAGTACATTGGGATTTGAAAGACCCAGGTTCAAAACCTTACTCTGTATAYGGTTTTCACTGTAACTTAAGTTGTAACTTAGGTTGCTCAGAACAGGGCACTGGGAACATTCTACTGCATCCTACCTTTGGCGAATAAATCCTGCATACTTCGCTGAGGCACCAGATTACTAGGAACTTACCTTGATTGTGCACAGAGGTGCAGAATGTTGAAAAGATGACAGAATTACTAACAGACTATAATTAAAAGAGAAAAAAATTAAAAATTCATTCTCCTCTTCCCCCAGATGTGGATCTCATGTCAATAAAAAAGTACCACAAGAAACTTTTGCCAAGTTAATGTCACATGCTTATAAATGAGCTGTAGTGGCACAAAAGTGATTGCTATTTCTTTTCCTGGAACCCTTTTTGTATGGCATCTCCATGTTCCAGAAATTAAAGTGTTCTCCCCTATAACAACAGACAACCAACATTCAGTGTGGAAATATTACTCACACTGAACTAGAATCCCTGAGAGAGCAATTTTGAATTTCTCCTTAGCTTCTTCCATCTCTTTCTCATGAGTTGCTTTTTCATTCACTAGTCTGCGAATGTGGCTGTTGGCTGACTGAATCATAGAGTAGAAGTTGTTTGCAGTTCTTCTGTTCACTTCTCCACGTTCTATCCACGTTAGCAAGGTCTGTACTGCTTCTGAGAACTTTGTGTCATCTGCAGCAAGAAAGGACATCTTTTGACTGAGAAAGTACAAGGTTACCTGCACAGCTTTCAAGTGCCTTCCCTGGTACCACTGAACTGCTTACTTAGGATGGCTAATCTGGATTCCTGAAAATACAGTTATTATCTGAACACAAGACTATGAAGGGGAAGGCAAGTCACACATCAAGTTGACTGAGCAAGCTCTGTTTACTGAAGCACAGCAAAAGAGATGAGAACGAACTGCTGGAAATCTACTGAAAAGCGTCATATACCTACTTAGATGTACTCTTTCATGAAATAAAATATCCTGTGACTCAGGAAGAATCAGGCCAAGGATGGGTTTTAAATCCAAAGACCTTATTTGAAGTCTAAACTAGTTGTTTTGAAGCAAAAAAAAAAAAAGACTGTTTGTAAGAAAATGCTGCATTCTAGATTGTCCTTCTGTAAAAACAGACCCAAATATACAATTCTGATAAACAGCTGGCTGGGAGAGCTGCTCACGGCACACAGCTGAGAACAGGGCACAGGAGAGACATCAGTGCAGTAGCCTTGATGAAGATCCCAGCTCTGTAACAGGACAACAGGTTTCTTTCTATGTTTGCCATTTCCTTAATATTAAACAGCAGCAGCTGTTCTTTGAGTTAAAGTTAACATATAGTGTGAAGCACCTAGGAAGTTATAAGGTCTAGACGGTACCATCATCTCAGCTTACCAAGACCACCACTGAAGAATACAAGTGTCTCTCAGTATCTGCTCAGAAGGGTGACCACATCCTACAAAACTACTTACCTTTAAGTTTCTCAGCAACAATGCTGCATTCATGGTCAGAGTAATGGACGACAGGAGGTGGGGACGGAGGGCGGAATCTCTCCTCTTCCAGCCTTCGGCGATGGCGTTCCTCTCGCGCCAGCATCCGCTGTTTACATTCCCACTCATACAGATCATCACGAGCCTGAGCAAAATCCACATGCAGGCGCCCAGTATCCTTTTTGTCAGTGCTGGAGCCTAGTCTGATACGATAGCCTGGTGGTCATGACAACAACGTTCAAAAAGGAAAACTAACTTATGCAGGGCAGTGCCTTAAGCTCCAACTACACAACAGTACCTATCACCTCAACAAAACTAGGAAATCCCTGAACACAAGAGTTTACTGAAGAGTTAGTGCACGGAGAATGAGCCTGGAAAAGGAAATACTGTTAAGGAGTTTGCAGCCATTGCCTCTGTTTTGCACATGCCATATAAGATTTTGCACAGGCTGTTTCCCTCTAAACATACTGGGTCTCAAACAGCAACCACGTAACTGCATGTATCCCCTCTCGCCCTGGGACTGAGCCCATCTGCTCACACAGGGAACACAGAAAACTGCCTTGGATCCCTTTCACACTTTTTCAAACTCCAGAAGCTGCAGGTGAGAAGGGGGGATGAGAGAAGTGAGACACAGCAAAGAAGGTGGCAAATGGAGATATACACATGGGAGCAGTCTTTGGAACAGCTCCTGTCATCCAGAGCGGGGATTAGGCCAGCAAACATGCATGTTGATTGTGTGGCAGCTTTTCTCATCAGCATAGTCTGCACAGCCCCTTTTCCTCAATGCATATCAAATGTGATAGAAGGCTTTCCTCTGTGATTAATGAAAGTGCATTTGGGATGTATAGAAGAAAACCTGTAAAAAGTCCCTCTGTAGTTCAAAGAACAAACCCAGAAACAAAGCTCACATGTAGGGGACACTGATGACCCTACACATGATTGGGGCTTTGAGCAGAAGGAACTACAAGCAAAGAATTCCTGGAGCTAAAGAGGCTGCATTGGCTTTCATACAATAGGAGTAACCAAAGAGACACAACTCTTACTAACAGGGCATTGCAAGTCTAACCAAATTCAACAGTATCCAGAAAAGACTTGATCCTTCCAATCAATTCCTTCAAAACAAACAAAATACAGAAAAAGTCTCCGTTGTTTTAAATGACAAAGAGCATTTCCCTCACTTATCTTCATAATCTCATCTCTCTGGAGAGAGTATGGGTCCTGGAGACAGTACACTGGTTTGTTAATATACTGAAAGACTGAATTCAGAAGAAATTCTAGCATGGAAGAAAATATTACTATATTTTCCTGGAATGGTAAAGAGTCAGGTAGAGAGTTTGGGGTGTTCAGCGCAAATGTAACAGCACAACACATGCAGGCTAGGCAGGAAATGCACAACTTGCCAACCACTCAGTTTGTGAGCCATGAGGTCCCCGTCATGCATGAAGCAAACCTCTTAGAACTCCACAGACATGGGATAGAGGATCCCTACAAGCCCAGGTGTTTGCGCTCTGCTTGCCAACAGGGAAAAGATACTGATGAAAGTCAGGCACATCATCCAATGAACAAGCACTTAAGTGCAACTGTAAATGTTTAAAAGGTCCTTAAAAACATCCTGTAAAGAATCTGTTGGAACATAAAACATGGGATGCTTATCCAAGGAAGAGGGGAAAGGACCCCGACTGCACCTCATCCCAGTATTCTGCAAAGGTTCGCAATACCCAAGATAACACAGCATTGCTGCCTTTTCTATCAAGCGCTGTTTTCAGATATTTAAACAGAGATGCAATAACAGCTGAAAAAGAGGCAACTCTGATGCAACATGAAGCAAATCTTCCAGTGGCAAGAAAGCCTATCATTGTAACGGTAAAGAAATCATTACTTCTTTACCCCAGAATTTTAAGCTGTCATCTGAGGCAGAGATATACCTACCGGAGAGATAAAGTGCCTTGTCCACCATGAACTCCTCAGCAAAGCGAATGTGACAGAAATTTTTTTTACTCTTCCGAATAGCTATAACTTCTCCACATTGTTCAAAAACCTCCATAATGATCTGTTCAGTTCCATTTTCCGGCAGTCCTCCAACAAACACTGTCTTACATCCAGGGGGCCTCTCTCTTGTTGCTGGAGGAGGAAGATCTAAAAACGGTGAGAGAGAAAACAGGTCAGGTTATAGAGTCTGTCAGCATACATTCCATTTATCTGTCCATCTGCCCCAAGAGACACCTACATCTTCCTTGTTTCCTTTAAACACACACTCAGCTACAGTGCATTTCACTTTATCAAGTAGTAGATCTATAGCACTGCTTGGGTGCCATACACAGAAGAAGCACATTTACCAGCCCGTTTCTAAATAAAAGATCTCAGGAGCCCGAAGCCTCCCAGGCATTTTCTCTAGTGCAAGTAAGAGCTCACCTAGTTCCTGCTGTAGAATTTGAGCAGTACCCAAGACCTCAAAACCCTATCAGAGGAGATGCTATACAAATACAGCTTAAAGGACTATTCCTAACAAAGAGCAAGTAAAAAATGTATCCAGAGAATTCTAAAGAGCATAAAGCTATACAGCAGTCTAGAAAGGGTACAAAAGCATTAACATAAGGAAAGGCTGCTAACCAAATATTGGATGTTAACCAAAAAAGATATCATGGAGAGAAGGATAAAAGGAAATGGGCATAGCCAAGAGGAGGTAGAAGGAATCCATTTTCTACCTGTATGGCACGGAATATAAAAAAGGGGCTGACGGTTAAATCCAGTTTGCCTAGAAACAGGATGTTAAGTATGTTCACTTACCCTACCTGTAACGTCGCAGCACACAAAAGATAGGTTGTGACTTAGGAGAAGCGTTTCTCCAGCATTGAACTCATTTCTGTGCTAAGGTTCCCAGTCGGCAAGTGCAGTGAGACCCTCGCAACCCAACATGCGAAGGCTGAGAAAGGTTACAACTTTGTTGCCTGGTGTTTCTTAATATCTGAAAAATCTTAAATGAACTTCAGTGCTAATATCCATTTCCTCCAGTAAACTTCATAGCATTATACTAGTTAGGTATTTATTAAATGAACTGTGTATTATGTTCGTTTAATCCTGTGGCATTCTAAAAGCAGTTCTTTGAGAATATTCTATTTTCTTTTGGAAGAGGCTCCTTTCAGCTCCCAGATCAAGTCTGCCTGCTCATTTGCCACAGTCTTATAAAACAAACAACCTTCTTAACCTTCTTCCCTGTAAGCCTCATTTCTTCTGCAACAGCCGGCCCTTTTAACCTTCTACTCTTATTTCAAAAGACCAGAAATGGCAAGGCAGCACCTGGACAGGGGTTCAGCTAGTCCAATACCCAGAGAGAGCCTGCAGCAAAGGCCTCCAAGAAGGGACAATGAACCCCATGGCAAGTGAAGATACCACCACTGGACTAAAACTGACCACAACCATTAGGGTTCCCCAAACCTGAAATCTGAGCTTTATCTCTATTCCATTGTTCTTTCACAACCTTAACAAATATTCCCTCTACCTACTTTTCTATCAATATATCTTCCCAATTTTCCTGGAAACTTCAGAATTATTAGCCTTCATCACATCATATGACAGTAAGTTTCACAGTCTAATATTTGTGCAGAACATGGTTTTACATAGGCTGTATTTCAGATCAAAGATATATTGTTGACTCATTTTAAGTACATGAAACTCAAAACAAGTAACTTAGAGGCTGTTAAATCCATATTCTTCCATATTCCACTAGAGTAGCTCAAGGGAAAACAAATTTGCCCAGAAGCACAGAACGCTTTTTCCAGAAGCTTCTTTTATCAGCTCATACACTTCCCAGAAATTAAGATTTCAAACTACATTTATTCACAGGGCTGGACTAAAGAAGGGATTAAAGCAGCAGGAGAACTAGAGGAGGACAAAAGTCACAGGGAGAGCAGGACTGATCATGCCCCATGTTGCTGATGATGGAAATATATAGGCCTGGATGAAGTCAGACAGTCTGTTAAAAGAAGGTTCAGTGAAACACAAAGGACAGAGGCTGCATGGGGAGGACTTGGGATACAGGTAGGACTGTGGTCAGAGGAGCACACCAACAGCAGGGTGGGAAGAGAGAGTCAAGCTGACTTTCCTTGTGAAGGGAAAGAGAAGAGCAAATGGTTAAGAATAATGCAGGGAAGCATAAACATGGATGTGAGGGGAACAGGAGATGGAATAGGCTGGGGTCTCAGGATAAAAGTGATGGGATTAGAGAAGAAAAGAAAATCCTCCAGCTGTGACACAGGAAGGAGGTGGAAGAGCTGTAGGAAGGGAAGGGAAAGGTCTTCAAGTAGATAAACTGTCACTGGCACACAAAAGAGAAAAAAGCAGGGGATTGACAGGAGATGCTGACTGATTGTGTGATGATAGAGAGGCAAAGCCCAGCAGCAAAGAGATCTGAGAGCAAGGAAGGCAAAGCGAAGATAACATTCAGCAAAGAGCCACTTTGGTATGTTGGACCAGAGCTGCAGATAAGACGCAAGCTGAAGGAAGCCCATAAAGGAAAGTCAGTTGGTAAAATGAAGGTAGAAAGAGAAAGGAATCAAAGGCCAGGAGGGGAGGAGTAGAGAGAAAAACTGAAGAGGCTGGAGAAGCAGGAAGAGAAAGGGAAGTAAAGTTTCCTCTTTCCAAACCCAGGTTCCTCGTGACCTGCGACAGCTGTATTAGAGGAAATCTAGACCATCAGGAAATGCTAGGAGTCCTCACAGATGAGAAGGGGGCAATATAAAGAGTAGAAATGCAGGAGATTGAGAGCAAGAGGAGACAGGGATTTGGCTGCAGGGGTACAGGAAAGGATGGGGGAGTTCAGTCAACCTTACGTACACAAACCTTAGGCTGAGCAACTACTATGTGTGAGGCTAGAAGGAACATGTACCTTGAAAGCAATGTCTGAGTGTTTTTGTGATGGTTACTTGTTTGCCTAGCATCAGGAGAATCTTCCTTCTAATGTAGCATTAGAAATTCTTGAACAGGCTTGTCAGCAAGTATTTGATTAAAAAAAAAAAGTTTCCAGGACCAGTTAATGGTACCGAGACAGTTTTTTTCTGGGAGTGGTTTACTGAAAAGATCGGGAATTGCAAGAATTCTGTTTTGAACGCTAAGCAGGGAGCATCGCAGTTTCTCAATCCCGGGAAGTCACGAGACTCAAGTGCCATCTGCTGGTACCTTGTTTATGAACCCTTTACAGATACGCAGCTACAAAAGTCTCCTACAACTTCTCTGCATAATGAAAGTATCATCTTTCCAGTGAACAACACTGTCTCCGAAAAAATTAGGCAAGTACTCATTTTTCCTATAAGCAATGTCAAGTCTCTTGTGTCCTGACACCAACCCACAAATTTCTCTAGGGCCATGACACTACAATTGAGCTACACGGGTTCTAAGTGACAACTCAGAAACCAGTTTTGGTAAGAAGCACACTTGAGACTACGTTTTTTGGTTCTACTTTCCCCAGTTTGTAACTTCTGTCAATTTTATTATTGAGATCTCATCTTCACACTTTGAGTACACTGCTTTGCATTCTTTGCTTGCCTGGCAGTAAGCACAGCTCGTGGGAAGCTAACATTCTTGCTTCTCTGAAGATAAGAAGCCAAGTAAAGCTCCTGCTTGTAGGCCAGGCACTGGCTACCTGGAACAGTGACTCCAGTATCACCAAGACTTGGGGAGGGCTTGCTGCCAAGCTGCTTGCATTAATCTGAGAGCCAAGACCAAGCTCTAGCATAAGCTGGTACCCAGCATGGAGCAGTAAGGATAAACCAAGTAGGAGATGCTCCATTGCATCTGCAGAGGAATAAACAAGCTATTACAAGCTGTTAATTCTTTTCCAAGTCCCCTTGCAAGTAAATAATCTTGTAGTGGGAAGGGTGATGCAGAAATCCAGGTTCAGGACAAGCATGGTGGAGTGGATGCCTTAGTGTTCATAGGCATTGAACATCTTTCCTGTTTATTTTCTTCATATAGATAACCCCAGAGACTCACACTCTCCCTCTGTGCCAGCATCTCCCTGCACTCAAATCAGAGTCAGTCTAGAGGAGTGGGAAATGAAGGAATAGGAGCCCACATCACACACTGATATCACTGTAGAGCTACAAACTCTGCCCCCACTAAGTTGGCTATGAGTAAAGGGAACATGAGACCAGCCCCTACAGCTTGAGGGCATTGGCTTTGATGATAGTATGTACAGGCTCCTGCAAGCACAAGATGCATTCTTAAAATCTTCATTTGGCAAAGAACCAAACCCTTGCTCACCCTTCAGCATCCTCCACTGCTACTGGCCTCCTCAAAGTAGTAATACAGCACTACACTGGCATAGCCCAAGGCTCTGCTCCAAGGATAACAGTCGTCACATAGGCTCACAGGTTCTTTAGTTTTCCAACACACAATTACTTACTGTACTGCAGACAGTCATTTAACAAGGAACAAGCAACGTCCCAGCTAGTCTGGAGATCACAGCAGAAAAAACTATTCCCATGGAGTTCATACATTCTTTCCATTGGGGAGGCAGAGTTGATCACTAGTACAATTAATTCAGCTATGGGGTTAAGGCATATGTTAAAGGCTTAGATCTAACGGGCCCTTCTGTGCCCTTCACAAATACAGCTTTATGCTACTAGCCTCTCGGATGCACAACATGTGTATTTACCTGCAAAGTACCACAAATTGCATCAAGTATGACAGGATACTGAAGATCCCCCCCTAAATTTGTCCAAGTATAAAGAGCCAGGGAAGGCTGGTGAGCCTTGGCAGTGTTGCTTAGATGTGATCTGGACCCAATACCCAATATGTGGCAAGCCATGTATTATCCACTCTGAGCACAGCTCACACAATTCATATATATTATCACACATACAAGGGATGAGAATAGGCTCCTTCTAAAGTATGATTTTTCTTTAAGGTAGATGTCTCCAATAGGTCAGATGAATCATAACCAAATGCTGACACAAGCTAGTCACTCTGCAATTCCCTTACAGTCATGGGAAAGTTAGGCAGCAGAGACTGGGGTGATTCATCTTCCTCAAAAGCAGACACAAACATTTGCTCAGATGAATTGCCCCCAAACTCCACTGACCACTCTTCAGTGATGCTAAAGGGATGGCAGGCTCCAGACAGAGGTTCATGGTGAGGATACACCTAGAAAAGAGATAAGAGTAAGTCCACCTGGACCATCTCAGATTCTTTCTGAGCAGCCATTCCTGGTAGTATAATTTGTCAGGATTACCAACTTTCTCATTTTATTTGTCAGTGCATGTGCCAAACCATCTCTGCCTTGCAAGCATGTCACTTGGAGAAAACTCAGGCAGTAAATGTCAACACAGGATGCTTAAAGAGTCAAAAGAATGAAGAATGAGTAATGAGCTGAGAAACTGAACTGACATCAAGGGATAAAAGACTTCTT
Source organism: Apteryx rowi (assembly GCF_003343035.1). Taxonomy (NCBI): domain Eukaryota; kingdom Metazoa; phylum Chordata; class Aves; order Apterygiformes; family Apterygidae; genus Apteryx; species Apteryx rowi. The sequence continues at coordinate 773,027 of NW_020449841.1, read as the reverse complement.
GTCCAAAGCGCCTGCACATTTAGAATACTTAACAGCAGAGCTGCTCTCTTCCTGGTGATCGCTCCAGTACTGCGGCGGCAAAAAAAAAAAAAAAAAAAAAAAAAAAAAAAAAAAAAAAAAAAAAAAAAAAAAAAAAGGCAAATCAAGAATGCCATGTTCCCAGCAGGAATCTAGTGTTTCCCAATTCCCACCCTGGAATAGGGACCACAGGACAAAGTTCTGTAAGAAAGTCTACTGGCTGCTTCCAGGGGAGCAGCACTCATAGGATGAGAGATATAGTATTACCATTACACAATGTGCCAGCATGCTGCCCTCCATTCTCCCAAGAAATGGTGAAAGCTGACATTACATGTTCAATGAAGTCTAAGAATGATTTCAAACAATCCAAACGGAGTCCACAAAGAGGCTAAGTGCTGATGGCCAATCATCCCTAAAGTAAATCTCAGGAGACAAAAGAGAATTCTGTTCCTCAAAGTTGTTCTGATGAGGAAGGTGGCCAATGGAGTCCAGATGGAAAGCACTAGAGATTTAAGATCTCTCACCTACTGGCCATTAGAAGTCAGATTTCTGCAGAACATCTGCTGGAGCTCACTGTCCCAAGCTCACAACGCATTAGACCAACATGGAACACTGTTAGACTGCTCTTGAGTTTTGTCCTGCAGCATGCAGATAACACCAAATATGTTTGCTCAAAGACACTTTGCTTTCTGAAACAGCCACTACTCAGTCCTGGAAAGCAAAACTGGCTAGAGCATTAGGATTTATGCTTCCTTTTTTCTGGTACCTGGAGAGGGGAGGAGGGGAGGAAAAAAAAAAAAAGGAAAGGAAAGAAATATTTCTGCTAATTCTCTGAGACAGAGCCACTGAGGCCTGAAGTCACCTGTTGTCTAGAACCTCAGAATGGGAAGAAAGATGTCTTAAGCAGGTCTCCACACTGCCACATACACACCAGAACTTGCCAGAAGAATAAAACTGGTATCATTGCAACACTCCCCCAGAGGTGTATGGCACTGCAAGGATGGGATGAGACACAGGTTCCAAGGTTTTGCCAAGCATATAAGAGATTACCATAGCAGCTGGCACTGATTTCCCACCACTACTCATTTCTGCAGTTGCCACTCCAGACCAAAGGTATTAATGGACTGGGAGGAGATAAAGGCTGAAGCCTTCCAGTCCCACCTGTTTTCCTAGGCACTATTTAATACTGATTTTCTTTTCTTTCCCTTCAAAGAAGCAGTAGTGATGAGAGGTTCCTAAGAGGGGTCCCGCTGGACAGTTTACCACCGGGGTCCCAACTGGAATAGGGAAATGAGTCAGAAGGCAAAGCAACACACTCTAAAACAGAGAGGTTTTAGCAGCTTGTCAACAAGCAACCTACAGACAAAAAGTGATAATTTTTGGAAAGTAACTAGCCAATTTTAAGATGGTTTTCACAGGAACAGCAAAAAGGCAGCCTTGACCTAGAGAGATTGGCCCGTAAGTTCAGCACTGCACCTACCCAGACTTAGAGACAAGAAATTCAGAAACTTCCAACCCATGCCAGAGGAGAAAAATGAAGAAGCAACTGTACTTGTTTCAGCTAGGAATTTAGATGAGAGTAGTTAAAACTGCTGAAGTGAGACATGGAACTAGGTTTTACATGATAACAATAGTTCTTGGAAGAACAACAGGCAAGCTCCAAACAGAACGAGTTAGGTGTAGGTGCAGGAAGGACAAGAATTAATAAGGTAGCTTTGTAGTTCAATTGTGAAACGCAGTGAAGAAAGAATACCATAGATAAAACCAGAATTGATTTGAATAAGACTGGAAATCTTTCAATATTCTAAAAGGATATCACACTGTGAAGAATTGTATTAACATGAGAGACTTCAAATTTCTCAGAAAAAGGCTGATAAACAAATTATCAGTAATGGAATTGCGAATGACAAGTTGATAAATTTCATTGGGTAGTTTTGAGCCAACAAGTAGTGCTACTTTAAATGGGGGGAAAGGGGGAATTTATGGATATTAAGGACATTACAGAACAGCTAGTGGTAAAAGAATCTTGATGGAGCAACCATGAACTGATCCAGTTTAAATACAATGAAAAGCTCAAAAAAAGCAAGGTTTTTGCTAGGGATTTTGTAACTGAAGAGATTTATTTCCAAGGAATAACTTTGAAAAATTAAAGGAACTGATCTGAAAAGTTCTCAGAACTTGAATGTGATAGAAGCTTTGAAAAAAAATTAATTGGAACCTGTATCTCAAAGTGGGAAGAAAAAAGCTTCTTCCTTGAAGCCCAGCTGGATGAAAAAAAACACTCTGCAGGACTTGAAAAGCACACAGAGCTCGCAAGAAACAGGAAAAGGATTGGTTAGCATAGAAATATACATGTTAGAGGTAGAAAGAGTAGGAATAAAGCAAGATCTGACAGAGAGAGAGCACAAGAAAGCTGATTTAGAATCTTTTTAATGGAAGTTAATACAAGTATCAAGAAGTATCAGCCTGAAAAATCACAAAGTCCAAAAAACAAAGGATTGGGACAGACTGGATGTTAAGCATATAATCTGTGCATGCCTCAGTATAACAGTAATGGCTAAGGATACACTCTAAGACCAAAGGACACCTCAGCAATGATTTCCTACTTCCTCTATCGCATCTGCAGTTTGTTGTTCATTTTATCTCCTTCATCTTTCCCTGCACAAGCCCCGACAGCTACTATGCCTTTCCCTCTGACTTTTGTAACAAAAGCCAAGTAAAAGGGTCAGTCAGCTAGTTTGAAGGCAATTCTTCTTTCTTGCTATAGCCAGGTGCCAAGTCCTGAATGTCTTATCTTAAAGTTTTCTGTCTTGCTTCAGGTTGCCTCTGCTCTCCTTCCCTCACTTTCAGTAAGATCCGAGTGCTCTCATCTCTCAGCATTGATCACACAGGCTGATCACGTAACCCTTACTTCCAACAACTTGCTATCTTTGAAACCTTAAATATCTCACACAAGAATCATCTCAGGAAGATTAGAGTCTAAATATCTAGGGACAGGAATATTTTCTTTCCTAGTCCTTATCTAACAACTGAAAAGTCTATTTATTGAAAAGACAAACACTCAGCAACAAGAACAGCCCTTCCTATTGCTCTGTCACCTGCTTGTCAGCATCTAGTCCATGGTGACTCACCCCAGAGTTGCTAGGCCCAGGAAACATAATGGCTCTTCCCTTGCATACAAATTTTTATATTTATATATTATATATATATATTTACACACACACACACAGGGAGGAAGAGAGGGAGGAAACAATTCCTCATCACCTTTGAACACAAAGAAGAAACAGGACAACGCATAAGCAGGCTCTTACGTGGGTTAGGTGGGAAGAGAGTGCAGCTTTTGCAGTGAATGATCTCTTTCACAGCAGGCATGTCCGGAGGGATGGGAGGTGGGACTATCCCCAGGCCTGGCATCATGGGGTTGATTGGAGGGATTCCAGTCATCATGCCAAGAGCAGGATCAAAATCTAAGTGGGGAAGAGAATAAGTGAGACAGTTATCATTTTGGACTCATACAAAAAAAAAAATTGTCCACTGAGACTGCACTCATCCCCTGTGCCAGGGAAAATTAGCTGAACAAACAGCTACGGTGAGGGAACATCACGATTCAACTCACCAGAACTTTAAATCTGTACCCTTGAAACTACTTTCTTTTTTCTTTTTTCTTTTTTTTTTTGGGGGGGGGAGAGGAGGGAACTATTTCCTTGTTGATCATCTCAACAAAATAGGACTTCCTCTGTTCAAACTACTTCCTTCCCCACTTCATAGATACTACTACCTCACATCTAGCGAGAAAATCTTTCCCAATAAATACTCTATTGTCCATATAAAGGAAATCTGTGGCATATGGGAACAGCGTGAAACTAAATTCAGTGCAGTATCAAAATAAGTAGCATAGACATAGCTTGTGACATGGGATTAAGAGCATCACCTTGCAAACTAGATAAGTATGAATTCCAGGTCTCCACCTCGTGCAGCTAAGAACGTGACAGAGGAATTCTAGGTGAGATGCACAGAAGCATTTAAGGAAAAACTTTATTGTTAAATACCACCTAGGGTATGTTTAGACATATGTTGCCACTCTGTTTAACTTGTTTCTAGGCTTTTAGTTAGCTATATTCAGACTATATCTGAATAAGTAGCATTTTATTCTGGTTTTACTCTTACATTTATCTTCAACATCAAATAAAACTAAGCAAAGTTGTCAAATGAGGGATGTTTTATCTCTTTATAAGTAATGAACCCATGGAAAGCAACACCTGCAGGCAACTAAATGGGAACAGTACACCTAATGCATTATGAAAACTCAGACATTGTGAGTTTGAGAATGTCAGTGGCTAAGCTGTAAGGACAACTGGTACCATCAGGGCCAGCTGGTACCATCAGGCTGAGGTTTGAGGAAGAATTTCCTCCTGCAGGCACAAGTCATCATCTTCTCTACTCTCTACCATTATTTCCCGCTTTGTGTCAGAAGAAATCTTGAAGATCTGGACAGTCTCAAAATATCACAGGACACTACCACAGACTGTGCAACCCAGAGTGCTACAGAGCTTTGGAATCTGGCTACCTATTTCAGATGTAGAAAGTTAATTTTAACTTTGCAAGGCACAGGGAAAAATTACAAATAGGCGGAACTGAGTGAAATGTGCAGAGGCAGCATTTTCCTTTGATGCTAAGCTGGCATCAGTTCATATACTACTCATATCCCTAAGGCAGAAAAAACTATTTTGTATTCTTTTCTTTGTAAACACTTCCTACAAAAAGCTACTACTTTGGCTGAACAACAGTCTGGATGCAAGACAACTTTTAGTGTCCAGATTGAATACCTGAGTTTGGTAGCCAAATTTTATTTTCCTTTGTATTTTGAAATATTTTACCTAGGGTTACATTTCTGCAGAGTCTCTGTATATTATTTTGTTTGCCTAATTTAGATTTGCTTGCACTCAGTGCAAGTCTTCCTATTCATTTTATGCCACGTAGGAACAGTTACCACAATAACACAGATTTGAGAAGTCCTCTGCCATGAAGAGGTTTCAGATGCAGCTGGGATGGGAATGCTACAGCTGCAGTTACTGCAGAAACAAAGCTTGCTTAATCTCTACTCTAGACAATTTTTCTCCTTGCAGATCCTAGATCCTTAACCGTACAAGTCAGCCACTCCACTGCCTCTTCTCATTTCATAGGCACATCTACTGAAGTAGAAAAAATGCACTAGCTGGGCCACACCAGCTGATCAAAGATCACATGTTTATTATGAAACATTTAGAACAAATTAATTATTACACCAGATGAGACTCAAGATCCCTTTAGATTACAGTGCTGGCATAGCTAGGAACAGACATTTCAGAGGAAGGCACAAGAAATCTTCATGTAGCCAAGTGTGAAATTAATTCCTTATCAGATACCTTAGTTCAGAGCTACTACTTATCCATGAACAGCTTATGCTGGTATACTTAGCCTGTGACACCTGACTTGCAAAGTAAGACATTAAAGTTGTAAAATTTTAAACTTTCATTAGCAGGTTTCAGAGATGATACTATTGAAAAGGTCAGGCAAACAGCACTGCTTTCAGCTATTCAAAGGAGTATTTTTACCTGTCTCAAAAGAAATCAGCATATATTCAGTTCATAGCTTCCTACAAAACCAAATTATATGAGTCTGTCTATAGATAAAGACATGTTCAACAGCCCAGACAGGCAGCCTTACTACTTCACACAGTGGTGGTACATGATTCCACTGAACTTCACACTGGATACAGGTTCCCAGGGGAAAAAGGGGCTGTAAGGGTTGACTTTTAGGTTAAGAGTTGGACTCAGGCAGAATGATTAATGCTATACCTGTATCACTACTATCCTGGGGCACAACTTTCTCTCCTGCTACAATTTTCTACGAAATTAGAAATACTTGGAGCTCTTTGAGTAGCGGCTTTACTCACAGGTTCTAACTAGGAAAGAGAAAGTTGGGAGAGGGTACCCCACCCTAGATCTCTGCAGGCTGAATTCACATATTCATAAGTTGRAGTCTGAGATGAAGGTTACCTCACGGGCGGCTGTGACACAGGGAAAAACTCATGAAGATATGAGGAGCTGGAAAAAAATTATAAGACCGAGTCCTGGATGAGTTTAACCTGAAACAACCCAAAGCAAAGCTTGCTGAAGGCAAAATGGAGTTCAACAAGCACAAGTTAGCTGGAAGCACAAGGGCTGGAAGAGCACTTGCCAAAGGCAGCATCCTAAACTTCAGTTTACTAACACAGCTTTCAGATTCCAAACCTTTAGGCTGGGATGCTAGTTATCTCCCTCCCTTTTTCACAACACCTACGCTAGCAAACTCAAACCCAGCCATGAAACTTTACACCATTTTCATGAGTACTTCAGGCTTGTGACAAACAGCCCCTGGGCATGCTGCAGGCAATGGAAGCGGCCCTGACATACCCCCTGTAAGCAGTACAGATGAAGCCATGCCACTTGGGAATGTGCCCTGAGAACACTGTCTCTCTCTGTAATCCACCCTCGTCACTCCTATAAAAAAAAAATCACAGTTGAGATGGCAAAACTACCCTTGTTATTCTCCTGGAGCTGTACTCCAAAACCTCAGCAGGGAGTAAGCGGGACCTTGCTCCCAGCTGCCTGTTAAGAGGAGCTGGAAGGAAGAGTGGCCAAAGCTCTCGCTGCTTATACAGCATGGAAGATGGAGATGGGGAGCTTGAGTGATCTGCTGCAAAATGCAGAGAAAGATCAAGTTGAAAATGACCCTCTGTAAGAGCCAGGGCTCCCAATTGTCATTTCAGCAGTTTGACACAGGTCAAGACCAAGAGTTTGGTCTCAGCGCTGGCTGGCAGAAGACAGGGAGAAAAGCGAAAAAAAGGAACAGAGCACAGTATCCTTAAACATCAGAGTTGAAGAAAGCCAAATTGTCTTTGGGGAGCAGGGTACACCATGCTCCTGCAGGGAAGTAACACTAGCTGGCAGCAAGAAGGGCAGAACAAGGTGCATTTCAGCCACTTCCCACTATCTTTGGCAGGGTGGTCACTGTTCTGCCTGGTCCTATAGCCAGGAGCGCTGTGGGTCAGGCTGGGCTGTCTGTCACACATCCAGGGCAGGCAAGCGCAACCACCCTTCCATTCCCCCAGCTTTTGCAACCCTCTAGATTTAGTCTCTTGGCATTTTATAATTCTTCATGCCAACGACTGCAAGCAGTCATCTGCCCTTGTTATTTGTACCTGGTTCAAGGTTAGTTAATGAACATGGATACCAACCAGGGAAAACTCTCAGGGCAGGAATGAAAAGTGCAAGTTCTGCCAAATAACAGAGGAGCTTGAGAAATCTGAGGAGGAGAAAGCTAGGCCAGTTTTTTGTCAGATTGAGGTAGGCCTACAATCTTCTGAAAAGTGTGAATGGATACAATAATCAGAAACAAAAGAACTAGCAAGATAAAAGGTACAAAGTGTGTATACAAGGAGAAACAGAACACACAGCCTTTGGATTCGTGGTTGCTGGACAAGTGAGCCCCACTGTTTACTGCTCAACCAGCACTATGCAAGTGCTGGGCAACTTGCCAGCTTGCTTAGAGATCTGCTTTTTCTGTTAAGAAATAGAGCCAATGGCTAGAGACCAGCATTGGAGAGGATTAAGAATCAAATGCAGAAGAGCCAATCTCCATTTGTAAAAACAAAAAACAAAAACAAAAAAGGAAGAAAAAAAAGTTCTCAGGGGCTCTAAAGAGTTCAAAAACATCAGGCCTGGCAGGTACTGTTTGGTGAAAGCTGTGATAATCTTTTTTTATATAAAGCTGGCAGTACCTGGATGGAGTGAAAGATGCAGCACACTCATCTTAGATGTTAAAGTCCTGTCAAAGCATTCCACAACTACACATTTTACTTCATCTGCAGGAACAGAAATAGGCTAGTAAACTCTTAAGCACTTTTAGATATTCTTTACTGAGACCTGAAATTTTAATCCTGCATGGCTTTCAGCAAAGATGGTCTAAGGCATATCAAGCTCCCATTGCCTCTTATCTTTTTGATTAATCATATTTATAGTGTTTATGAACTTAAAACCATCACTGTCCTTGAAAACTGATCCATATTCACCAAAGCATTCTGCTGCTTTGCAGTTGGATGAGGAAAAGTCATTTTGCTCCTAAAACATCCTCAGTGTCTGTGCTGTTTGTGGAACACCTGATCTCAAAGCATCAAAACCAACATTAGTCTGAATGCCAAAAGCCTTCTTTATTCTTATAGCTGGGAATGAGAGACTGGCTTTAAACTTGTATACTGTCCTAGGATAGAGCTGATCTGTCAAGTAAAATCAATAGAAATGAAGCATGCAAGTGGGAGAAAGACATGAAAACATCTCTTACAGCAAAGACAAATGTGAAACAAGGCCTCAGGGACAGAAGAGTATAGACTACATCGAAAACATGCCAAGTTAAGTGATGCTGTTAGTTAAATATAGTATCAGCTGTACAGCAAACCACCTGCTCCGTGCCGTAAGAGCAGGAGAACAGGATTGTAGAGTGCTGCCAACACAGACATTCCCTCCCCAGGTGAGTAGGCTGATTATTCAGGCAGGAGACAGCATCTTTTGAGCGCTTAATATAGTAAAGCATTGAAACAGTAATTTTATCTCAAGATTTTGATGCACAAGYTCACTGCACCGAGAAACCAGGCACAGCAGAGCTGTTACCATAGGAGCTCTTTAACAAATCCTGCCTAGGCTGATGCATCCATGCACATGTACTCTGTACTGAAAGATGGTTATTTCTGAAGCAGAATCCTCCATTAACTTCCACCATATCCATTTACTGCCTTATCGCTTTTTCTTTATCCCCCACATCCTTCAGTCTAAGCAGTTCCAAGACAGTTCAGCTTAGAAAACCAATGATATCAAGTAACACATTTATTCTGAGTTCTGCAGATGCCTCTCAGTGCAAGACCCTGCTCCTGCTGGCCTGCTGCAGAGTATCTAGTGGGTACTCCACAAAAAACATGGTTTGGATCAATAAAGATGTATTCTCATTTCTTCTGAAATCAGTTTTAAGCCACTGACCTCTAAATAAATCACCTGTGGACAGTAACACATTTTAAACACAGTTGATAAATGCTTAAGGCATTAAAAAACAAAAACAAAAAAACATTAATTTTATACAGTTGAAATAGGGCCTCCCTAAAAATATGTTTGAAAGGAAAATGAGGGCATAGTCTGGACAAATTCACATACCAGGCAGAAGTGGTTGTCCTGTCATCCCCATAGGAGCCATCCCAAGGTTGTTCATCGCAGTGGCCCAGGCAGTTGGGTCTGACATCGGCAAGCCCATCGGAATGGAGTCCAGGCTTAGATTTCTGCCACCATCTGCAAAGAAGAAAAAAGTGAGCAAGAGCTCAGAGCATATTTTTCTGCAGGGCATATGTTGCCCAGCAGGGCTCTGAAGTATCAGCAACCAAAAACAGATTTGATCCTGACACATAGGAAAGGGCCAAGTGAAAAAAAAAAAAAAAGTGCTGTTCCTATCGAGTAGAGTATATTTCATGGAAGCAAGGTCTATGAAAACACTGCCTTCCGAGCATATCTAAATGATGGTTCTTCCATTACAGTGAACAGCTCTAAGAGGCCTTGAAGGAACACTGGTTGAAGGTAAGGGGTACCCTTTAGTTTTCTCCAAGAGATTTATGAACTTGGACAAAAATCCAGCAGATTGCACTGGATTCAATAGAGACGACCAATATCCTCTAGCAGAGAATGCTTCCACTGTCATTTGAAGACATTTCTTCCATGCTAAAATGGGAAATGAAGCAAAGAGTAACTTCATGTTTCTGACAACAGCAGTATCAGTTTTACTTACTCAATGCCTGACAGTTACCTGGCAAAGGTAGAACTACGAACGTTATATAAATATGTGGCTTAATATATGCATTCAAATCTTCTCCAGTGATTTAGCTGGGTCAACCATACTTTTAGCTGGTACTTCCACGTACCACCATCAAGATATTCTTGTTCTTTCTGTTTGTAAGCCTTTGGAAATAGAGGTGGGTGCCCAAACACAAAAATCTAGTTTAGAAAAAAGAGCACACAGCACAAGGTTTAATTCTGCACGGGGGGGGGGGGAACTTGGCACCCTGCAGGCAGAGAGCTGTCTCACATGCCATCCCTCCTGATGAAGCTTTCATGGAATGAACGCTTGTTTGAACAAATTCTGGCTTCAACAACAAGAGAAAAAGAAAACCAATAGCCACCAATAATTCTACTGAAAAACTTCCCAGATATAACTTGAAACTCAGCAGAGCTGAAGTCCCCCATCTTACAAACCTGTGACACAATCCAATGCAAAGAATCCTGAAGCTATCTAGGAAAAGCCCACAGAAGGAAGTTTATTGAACACTCATATAACCCTGTGCTTTCCCGATTCAGTATTTCCATTTACAGTCCCATCCCAGCCCCCTTTTCTACTCTTGGCCTCAGACAGGAAGAAAGAGGTAAGTTCACCTTGCTCAAATGCCCCCTCTACCCTGGTGGCAAGTCTCCGCCTGCACTGACCTGCCTCCTACTAACTATCCCATCCACATCTCACTTTGGCCACCTCTTAAAAACAACAACCACCACACCCACCACCACACCCACCACCACACCCACCACC
>NW_020449841.1:739000-762138 GCF_003343035.1 Apteryx rowi | reverse complement strand
CCCCCCCCAAAACCGCACCACCACTTGCTTCACTTTTTACACTGGCCAAGCTTTATGCAACTAGCCAAATGTCCGCATTACATTTAGACTTAACCTACTTTTAAAATATCAACTGCACACATCTGTTTTTTCCTTATCTGACAAATCCCACCAGTTGGGGAGAAAACAGAATATTCTCTGAAATAGCTCCAATATGATGCACAATAGTCAGCACACTCTGAATATGCAACTCAGTCAAGTCAAATATGAGTAAAGGAAGCAGGAATAGAAAAAAAAACACACAACATCCGAAAAAAAGGAAAAGGCAGCTCTTTAACTTTTGGTGATGAAATCTAACTTCAAGCACAACACGTGTTTTTGTAATATGATCACTACCCTCAGTTCATAGGGGTTATGTTACAGTACAATTAGATAGGTGGTGACATAATAAGCATGATCTATAGCACATCATAGCCTTTCAGTGAAGGAAATATGTACTTAATTACAGTATCTGTTCACTGATTAGAGGAAATACCACCACCGTGGACTAAACAGATCATACTGTAACATGGGTTTCATTAGGATGATGTGCTCGCAGGGTGCTTTTCAGTAAGTCACAGAAACATGCTCAAGAGCAACCATTTTGTCTCAACATAAGAACCCTTACAAATTTAGTTCCTTTTGGACTTTTTGGACTTGTATTTGCTTTTGAGCACTAGAACAGGTTACCAGAGAGGCTGCGGAGTCTCCATCCTTGGAGATATTCAAAAGCCATCTGGACACAATCCTGAGCAACATGCCCTAGGTGACCCTGCTTGAGCAGAGGAATTTGACTAGATGATCTCCAGATGTCCCTTCCAATCTCAACCATTCTGTGATTGTATAAATTCTCTAATCCAAAACCTTATCTGTCTGCATACAGCATCTCCCTCAGTCATGTTTCAAGCAATCAGCTGTTGTGACCTGTGGCCCATTTTGCCTGAAAAATTAATGCTGAACTGTCCCAGTTTAACTAATGTGTTTTGGAAGAACTGGGCCAGCACTGAACTTTAGCTATCAACATTCATCTGGAAACAAGAGAGCACACAGGCTACTGCGTCACACAAGATGAGAGACAAACAGAGAACACAGAAGAACATAAATGAGTTTATGGAGTTAGTGGTTGCTATTACAAAAAAAAAAAGAAAGAAAAAGAAAAGAAAGCACCAACATGAAAGAGAAAATACCTAGGAGAAGGCAGCAACTCAGTAACATCAAGAATCAGCCCATTGCAAAAGGACAAAAGGTACACTGGGGTAGCGAGCATAACAGTGATTAACTTACCTATCTCAGGCGTACCTGTCCCTTTGGCATACTTGTCCCAGTCTGTTACCATATGTATTATCCAACAAATAAGACACCTGTACAGTATTCAAGATGTGCAAGCTCCTGCTCTCAGATCTCTGCACCCAGTAAAAGATGCCCAAATGAAAATAACATTAAGATTTCAGGATCACAGTCTGGGCAGCTGACTGTTGTGTTAACACAACCCATAAGTCTGCAAGGTTCCCCCTGACTGCAGAAGAACTGCCAGCACAGTTTCAGGATCCTGAAAGTCTGCGCTGTTACAGTATGCTGCATGGCTCAGCCTGAGGAACTTGGATAGTCACAGTTTCAGACAGCAACAATCAAATTTTGATGCTTAAAAAGCAGATCTGCGCTGAGACAATTCAACACAAGAGAAACACAGGTTGTCTGCTGCATGTGTGCTGAGCACATGCAAGCAGCACTTCAAACATTTATGGACCTCTAGGCATATAAAGGAAACACACAATATAATGAAAAGAATAAAATGAATTCCTGTCCTAACCAAGTGCAAACAGTCCTGGATGCCTACTTTAGGGCAAGCGAAAGTCCTAGTGGCTACATTTACATCATCTGTACTTCCAAGCTGATTGAAGGCTCTCTCAGGCTCAAATACATTTGATAGCACAGAAGTAGAAGTCACCCCATCCTTCCCAGAGGGAAAAAGGAGGCTCCCTTCAGAGTCCCTTCCTTGTCACAGAGGGAAGGCAGAAGAATTCAGAAATGAGGTTGCAGAAAGATGAATATAGCAGAAGTTCGTAGACTAGAAAAAGCTTACCACAGGTATTCTAGAGAGAAAAATGGAAAGCAATTGCAAAGAGAGAGTATTTCCTACAGACATTATAAAGGAGAGAGTTCATTTAAACACAAATGAGAAGAAGGGGAAGAGAGGGGAGGGAGAAGGACAGAGACATTAGAAGAACAGAATAAGCCCTCAGTCAAGAGACTACACTCCATACTCTCAAAGAGGCACCTCCCATGCTCTTACTACAGGCATCTCAACTGTTCAAAACCATCCATGAACAGTGCTGGACTATTATCTGAAAAGTTACAGATTTTCCTTCAAGTTTCCTTAAAGGATTAGCAGTTCAGGAGGAGAGCTGTACTTTCTTTCTATTCAGTTATATTTCAATCCCTCTTCCCGAAATCACAGCTTTGTACATTGTCTTCCTTCAGTGAGACAGGCTTTCTACAAAACTGTATCTCCGTATCTGGCCCAATTCTACACTACACTTCTTCCTCTTTTGCACATGATCTCTCTCTACAGATGAGTCACATTGATATTTACATGAAGCATCTAATTTATCATCTTCATGGCAAGAGCAGATACCACGTCTCCCCAATCACATTGATAAGCTGCAGTTTTCAATCATAATATAAATCTGCAAATACAGTATTCAGTCCACTTTTTTCCAATCACTCTAACAAATACATGGAAACTTTCTTAGATATCAACTTCTGTACGACTCCTAGTTCTGTTACCATTATAACATCAGAAGTTATTATCGTCTATTCAACCATCTGCTTTTATTACATTATCTTAAAGTCTAATGTCTCCAGTCACTCAGGCTGCTCTGCCTTATAGCTACTATCTTTCATCACAGATATGCTTTTAATATTGAGGTATTGTCCAATTAGAGAAAAGGACAAATCTCCTGGGATAAGTGTAGAGACTCCACAGTGCTAAAAAAAAAAAAAAAAAAAAGTTGTTTTTCTTTTCTGAAGGAACAGCAACGGGCACTCATCCAAGGCCATGAAAGCCTGGAATCAAGAATACTGTAAACAGGAGTTAGCACCTGCAGAAGAAAAAGATCTGCCCTTGGGGATGTACCTGACCAGAACTTTTTTTTCTCCAGCTATAGAGCACATTCTGCTTTAATGTCTTTCCACCGCAGCTGGTTTCAGTCTATACTTAAGTAGTTGCCTTCTCTATTGCCAACCACTGAGTTTCTACATGGCTCACCTGGAGGAATGTTTGCTCTCTTTCTCTTCTTGCTTGGGTCACCTCCATTCTCAGCTGGGCTATCTGACACCCGAGGGCCAGTTGCATTGCTGAACTGCAGAGGTTTGTTGTTATTGGCGGGATCAAAGGACAGCTGGTTTAAGCCTGAAAGAGAAATACATTCAGAGACTTTCTTTAAACTAGTTTGTGATGCTTCAGGATCGCAGTAATAAAAATAAAAAATAAAAAAATAATTTTAAAACATCCAGTCCCAGATACAACAAGCCCTTCAGGCCGCTGGAAGGATTTTAACTCCTGTTTATTCTCCCCAGCTACACTTGATCTTGATATTACACTGATGTAAGTCTAAAACATTACTCAAACATTACAGAATCACAGAACAGTTGAGGTTGGAAGGGACATTTAGAGATCAAGTCCAAACCCCCTTGCTTAAGCAGTGTTAGCTAGAGCACGTTGCCCAGGACCCTGTCCAGCGGGCTTCTGAGCATCTCCAAGGATGGAGTCTCCACAACATCTCTAGGCAACCTGTTCCAGGGCTCAGACAGCCTCACAGTAAAGAAGTTTTTCCTCATATTCAGATGGAACTTCCTGTGTTTCAGTTTGTGCCCATTGCCTCACGTCCTATCACTGGGCACCACTGAAAAGAGTCTGGCCTTGTCCTCTTGACACCCTTCCTTTAGATATTTCTATACATTGATAAGATTCCCTTTCAGTCTTCTCTTCTCCAGGCTAAACAGGCCCAGCTCTCTCAGCCTTTCCTCATAAGAGAGATGCTCCAGTCCCCTAATCATCTTTGTAGCCCTTCGCTGGACTCGCTCCAGTAGCTCCATGTCTCTCTTGTACTGGGGAGCCCAGAACTGGACACAGTACTCCACATGTGGTCTCACCAGGGCTGAGTAGAGGGGAAGGATCACCTCCCTCGACCTGCTGGCAATTCTCTTCCTAATTCAACCCAACATACCATTGGCCTTCTTGGCCACAAGGGCACATTGCTAGCTCATGGTCAGCATGTTGTCTACCAGGACTCCCAGGTCCTTCTCCGCAGAGCTGCTCTCCAGGAGGTTAGCCCCCAACCTGTCCTGGTGCATGGGGTTATTCCTCCCCAGGTGCAGGACTTTGCACTTCCCTTTATTGAACTTCATGAGGTTCCTCTGTGCCCATCTCTCCAGCCTGTCAAGGTCCCTCTGAATGGCAGCACAGCCCTCTGGTGTATCAGCCACTCCTCCCAGTTTTGTATCATCAGCAAACTTGCTGAGGGTGCATTCTGTCCCTTCATCCAGGACATTAATGAAGAACAGGATTGGACCCAGTATTGACCCCTGGGGTATACCGCTTGTTACTGGCCTCCAACTAGACTTTGCATCACTGACCACAATCCTCTGAGCTCTGCCACTGCTGGTCATCTTTGACACTCTGCCAGTGTGTTGATACCCTTATTTTAAGAACCACTAAGGTAGTCAGAAGAAGGTAGTCAGAAGAACAGAATGCCCTGAGTCACTTGGCTTCTTTATCAAAAGATCAGATTTACAGATAAGTTAGGTTTATTCAAGAACAAAACTAGATAGATTTACTTCATTTAATATGGGTCAAAGATATAAGAACAGGACAGTTAAGATTATACATACCACTGAGATCCCCTTTGCTTGTTTTTATGTCTTGGACAGCTCCCACCTCTTTTCTCCTACTGTAACCTCTACTCCATGCTAAAACCTCCCAGCTGAGGAGAATGGCTGCCTCTTCCCTTTCTCCCTCAGCAGTGAGGAGAGGGTACTAAGCAAGAGCTATATGATTTTTTTAGATGTGGTTAGCACAGCTCAATACTAAGAAACCACAGAAAACTTGGTTTCGTATCCAAAATTTGCTGTAAACAGACTCCGATAGCAGGCTATATGTACGCTTTAGACAGAGCTGTCCATCCTATGAACAGCCATCGTCCACCTTAAGAGTTGAGTTACCCACAGAATTTTGGCAAATACTAACATAATTCACATTTTCCTTGCCATTTCCTCCATCAGGATCCTTCCTAGAAGACCTGGAACTTCTAGTCCTCGCCTTTAAAATCTCTACATATTTATACAAAGGCCCATAAATACCAGAGTAAGGTTTCAAAAATAAAAAGAGCTTTTTAAAATTTTCATTTTAAAATTTCATTCAAAACACATTTTGAAATATCAAAATACTCTGAATATTCCTCAAAAATTCTTTTGCTGCACAGAGATATTTTTTGCACTTCCTGAAGGTTTTGAGTCCCCCCATTCCCAGCGTTCCCATCTTTACATAGGACAAGGTATTTCAGCATTGGGTCTGAGCATCACAAGAAATATCTAACAATATGCTTACCATATGCCTAAAGCAAAAGCAACAGTTAAAGATTAACTGTGAGGAGAAATATGATAAAGCAGAACAAAAGCTGCAAACAGGAAAGCAAACGCTCGCTGGTGCGGTGGCTGTTACGTTGCCTCCCAGCCCTGCCACAAATATCCAAGCACTCAAGTGAAACACATGGCTAAAGTCTGGACACCCACATTCACAAAGTCTCAACAGGTGAGCAGTTATGTCAGAGAAGAAAAGTGACTGATTTAGTGCAAAAAATTCTTACAGTTAGCCAGACTGTCAGTTAACAAAAAAAAGTTGCAGTGGGAAACCAAGCTGCTCTAAAGGATACAAGCACCACACATAAAGTGAAGTTGCAGAAAACTGAGAAAGTGAAGCAGTAAAAGGAAGAAATCCAACAGTAAAGCCAACAGCATAAATGTGGCCCTGACAGATTTATATAATCTGGTAACTGTAGTCTTCAGACTGCTTCTCCTCCTGAAATAGCTTCTTAGGAATTTATTTCCTGACATCCTCCAGTCTGGCTGACCAAAGTTGTAATTACCTTTTCCTGAAGCTTACAAGGCCAGATCAAACTAAATGGTTTTTTTGTCTCAGGAATCCTCCTGGAGTCACTCAAGTAAAGATCTAAAAGGCACCTCAGATACCCAAATCAGGATCAAGTAAAGCATCAGCACAAGCGACAAGAAATAATCCAAACCCATTAACCCATAAATCCATTATATCTCTACATTTCAGTTTTCTGCACAGTTGAACTCACATACCTGAGCCCGCACCCAGGTCTGAACATCTAAGCATTCCCAAAACCAAGATTCCCAAATTTGCAAATCAGGATGGAACAGCATCCAGCCTCTGAGGTGTTGGACAGGCCTGAAGCTGCACACCACAAGCACCCTAACACTGAGTCCAGATGACAGCACAGCCACAAGGGTGGCATTCAGTTCAGGACGAGACGCCTACATTTAGGAGCGCACATGTAAATAACTACCAGCACAGGAGATGTCTGCCCTCCCATTACAGATGGATGGAGCTCTGATCAACTCAGCACAGCCTACAAATCAATTTAGACTCACCCTAGAATAAATAGCTACAGACTAATAAGCTGAATCATATTCTAAACACTAATGATTGGACTGGCTAGATCTCCTTTGAACAGAAGAGTTGTTTAGATATTAGGTATCTAAATCGATATCTACATGAAAGCCAAAATTTAAACACCAAATCTTGAACCAAACACCAGTCTTGCTTTCAAGACTATTTAGCCATTTTCTACAGACTACAGTGCTTTGAGTGCTTACGCTGAGTGGTAGATCTCTTCAGTGGCCTCTTCAACATCCCCAAGGTGTTCAAGTCCTCATCATCTACTTCCTAGCAGGCAAGAATCAGGTGATTCAAATCTCACTCCTCCTGTCAAGGTACATCACTACATAACCAAGGACAGAAGCTTAATGGAGGCAGAGAGGAACCAGGACAGTCACCATGGGGAACAGAAAAACCTGGATTTCAGTCTCTGCTCCCATCCTCACTCCTCTGAGCACCCTAAATAGTATGCTACACCTTTAGGCTTCTGCAAAAGCTTGGGTGCCTAACTTCCATTTACCAGCATCACCCTACCACAGCCAATTAGTCATTAAAGTGGTTACCAGATCTCTGTGAAAGATCTTATTTATCAGGTCCTAGAAATCAGAAGATGTATGGGAAAACTCAGTTATGAAACAACAGAAGAAGAAAAAACTACAGAGGAACACAGCCTGTTGATGTATAATTGATACAGTGAAAGTGAGGAAAGGAATCAGGTTTTTTGACACAAGGAGGCATGTAAATTAGAGCGCTTTAAAGCACCAAGACAGCTTTAAAGAAATATGCACACGGCACAGTTCGAGTTATAAAAGGACATGTTTGAGGAAATATTGTTTGGAGCTTTTCCTAAGACCACAGTTGAGCATTTCTGGGGAAGAATAAAATAAAATTGATATTACTGAAGCCCAATCAAGTTAGGAGGCAAAAACTGTCTGTTCCACCTTAGTTAGGGGGCAGAGGGAAGCAGCCATCACAATTTGGAGTTAGGCCCCATTCAGACATGGGCAGGGGGAGGCTTTAATGGACTAAACAGGGCAAGACTGGGGGATCTCTAGGGAGTATCCTGAAACAGAGCAAAAAGGCAAACAGGTCCTTAAATATCCAACCATTATACACAGGAAGAAAAGCTTATTATGCAGATTTGAACTAAATGGGACTGCTGAAGTAAAACTGCTGCAATTTCCAATGTATATCCTAACTCAAGGTATTAAACCCATTTCAGGATAATTCTGGCCTAAATCACCTTTTAGATAATTGCCATCCACAGATTGGCGGTGGCCAAAACGCAGATGATGGTCAACAAATTGCATTTAGATGCCAACAGACAGCAGTCCCAACCCTTTATGGTTCTCTAAAATGGTCTGTTTCTCAAAACTAGAGGTAATGAGAAAAAAGGATTTTGTAAACAATTCCAAATAACTTTACCGGAGGCTTCAGAAATGCAGTCGTTCAAACATGAGGTAAATATGACAATAATCACAGCAAATTTTAGAGAGTAGCTACATTGCCCTTCACTGAGCACTGAGTTTATTATTCCATCTTCTATTCAGCACTTGCAGGGATGCAATAATGAAGGGACACTAAAACATTTGGTTTTATTTATCTTTGTCTCAGCAAACCCACTGTAAATGAAAAGTCAATGCCAAAAAAAAAAACCTCACCTTTTCCAGGAGCAATGAAGAGTGATAAAAATAGATGTAGAGTGATAAAAATAACTGTATTTCTACTAAAGTATGCATATGTTCTTGGGGGGGGGGGGGAATGAATCAGAACAACTATAGGAGTATCAAAGATGACAACCATGCTGTCTCAATGTATTGATGGGCTGAGACATGGTAACAATTTATACCAAACCATTCTTTAGACATACTGAAAGCCAGAGGCAGCTTCGCGATTTCTGTTCTAGAGGATTCCACTTCCAAGAACTTGTTAATAAATATSGTTGTTGTGTACAGCTGTAAATAGACAGGAGAGTGCATACAGAGAGCCTAAAAGGAGCTCTCCTCTTAGCTGCTGAAAGGTGAGAATGCAGGAAGAAGCCAAACAAATAAGCACTACTCAGCTGGCAACAACAATAGTTATGCCTAACTATGCAAGATGCTTACAACGCTGCTTCTTAAATACCCCAAAGTCAAAATATCACTGAGGTCATGAGGGCTCAGGAAAACAAATCATGAACACAGTAGGTTAAAAATAGAGAGGCTGTGCACAGCAAAGAAATAGCGAGAACAGAAAAGAAGCGATTGTAAGGTTTACCTCTATTATCAAGCTGATCTAAGAGGCGAGATTAAACTCATTTCACACAGGAGGGCAGAGGGAAGAACGGGAAGCAAACAGCAAGCTAGCCAGGTACCACCAGTATCTGGCCTCACATGGACAGACATTGTGGTCTGGCTGTAGAAGACAACATACCAGACAAGCACTCAGCATTAACCAATAGCTTAATGTTAATGCATACCACTTAGGGGATTACTTTTGAAACCACTAAAGAGCAAAGGCAGCTATTTACTGCAATTATTTCCACCAGTTTGAGCTAGAATGTTTGATTATGCTCTGGGGTAAAGGAGGAGCACTTGCATGCTCCATGCTGATGGCTGCAATCCAGAGACAACAGCCTCCAGCAGAGGCATGATAATAAGGTGCAGAAGTAGTGAAAAACTACTTAAATCCTTTGCAAAATTGTAAGTCTTCATTAACGTCCTTTGGAAAAACAAGACCCTTTAGCTATAGGCCAAACTGAGCTCTRTGGAGTGCCAGGGAAGTTCTCACACCTATACACCAGCACCACAGCCAGTTAGTCCATGAGTCAGTCATAATAACAGCCTGACCCAACTTAACAGCTTGTGCCAGACCAGAAAGGAGGCAGCCCTGCTCCCAACTACCCAAAACGCCCCCTTCCACTCACACCAGCCTTGAGGCTTGCTGGAACTCTCATGAGCCAATTCAATTCACCACCCTGGCAGAAATGAACACACTTGTTAGCAAGTGGATAATTTTCTGCTAAGATTAGTATATCTAAGTTGCTCACAGAAGGCTCCAACACTAACCCAATTTATATAGGAAACAGCAGAAACAGACCTATAAATACTTCTAAGTACTTGGCATCAGGTCCCGTGACCCTGGCCATACAGCACCTCCCCATGGAAAATGAAGCCTATCCAGACCCTCAGACACTGGTATTAAGCATTCCCCCAAACACGGCTAGCTGAATAGCAATGAATAAATAAATAAATAAATAGGCACATTCCTGGAATTCACCAAGCCTTATGAAAAGTCCAAGAGCGCAGCTCACTAATTAAAAGCATTCCTGAGGATTTCTCATCCTGCTCACCTCCCATCCCAAAACATCAACTTGTTCACAATCAAATGTTTAAACAGCTGGCTAGGAGCAAAGGGGAAAGGCAGGCTGGTGCAATTCCAAAAMAAGAGTCTTGTATGGGTACAGGAACACTGGTGCCAGGACAGTGAATATACAGAGCTGGAAATGGGACTTGTATCTAAAAGACTGAAGTTCGTAACACGCAAGAGAATGAGGTAGATACAAGTGACAGCCAAATAAGTAATATGGAGACTTTCATTTACCTTCTGTTACTTGTCAGTGGCCTGGGCTGAGCAGCAGGCCAGAAAATGTTGGATGTCCACCCACAAAGATGACTATCTCCAAGGAAGAGCCACAGCAGGAATGCTGCAGTAACAGCTGTAGTGGAGTAACAGTCAGTTCTTCACTTGGACCTACTTATATCAAAGCAGTCACCCAAGTTTTTAATATTATGTCACTCAAGTCAAAACAAATCTTCCTTGCCAGCAAGAGAAGGCCTTCTGCAGAGTCAAAATAACTACAACCTTAAAAGCAGCACTGTCAACATTCCTACTGATATTAATTTGAAAGATCTAGGATATTCCAAACAAATTCACTGCTACTTTAAGTAAATATATAAATAAGCTTTCTTGGAATTAAAAAGGGAAATCAACACAACAAACTGAACTGGGCAGTGGGATATTCAGAAGTTACAGCTACTTCTGAACCCATGTGACAGGCACAGTCCACCTGCAAGCTGCCTGCATCAACCCCTGAAGTCATTCATTTCTTAGTCTATGTCAGTGTCCAGTTTCAGGTGTTGTTGCCTCAAAAGCCAGCTGAGGTCTGGAAGCATCATAAGAGATCTGTATGGTGCCACGTCTGAACTAATAATCCCAGCCAGACTCAAGCCATCTTTGTACACAATTAGTTCAAGTATCTTTTCACCCAGACAAGTCAAAAGCCATGCCTTTGGAGAGAGAGAATTTAATGAAAGACAGAATACCAAGAACATCCGAGAGAGATGGGCACAGGCCAGTAGGCTGTGAGCACCTGTCCTAATGAATTCTTGAAAGTGCTGTTATAAGTTTAACAACACAGACTTAGTATTAACTTACATGGTATGAAGAAAGCACAAAATAGTTGTTGTTAACAAAAGGATACAAAACCCTTAAAAAAGTGGCCACAAGTTGGACACTTAGAGAGGCGACTTAATTATCTAGATGTTGTGTTATCAAGGGTCCCTCTAGAGAGAGGAGGCATGTAATCCTCCATATCTTCAAGGTAGCTCTCTCTCTTCATTGACTATAAAGGGAGTCTTCATAACCACCTTTTGAACAGCTAAACTTAAGTATTATCTTTTAACACTAGGCTAAAAGTTGGTGTGATTTTGACATACTCCACTCTCCTGCTCAAGCACAACCATAAATCTCAAGATAAGAGCATCATCTTTAGAAGAGCGGATTCTTCCTGCAGCTTGAATATACAGGCATACTGACTCTAAACTGTGACAGCTGCTGCTCTGCTCCATTAAAAAAAAACAAACAAAAACAGACAATGCTATCCAAAAAATAAGCAGTAGTCTAATGCATCTCATGTCCTGTTGAATTACAGTGATCTGGGTTTGTTACACTACAAATTTCTCACTGCAGTATTTTACATAGTTTCAATTTCAGAGGCTTTTACAAGAAGCTATGGAGGTCTCTATAGAAGAGCAGTGTTTTCAGAACTCACACTGCTCTCAGGGCCTTGATAAAGAATGGCCCACTGTTAAAAATCTGAGCGCATACAATGTAACCCAGCCTTTCCTTCCAGTGTTATAGCCTTGGACTTCACTGAGATTCTTCCTTTTCACTCTTCTCACAGAGAGAAGCTTGGCCGGGGGGGGGGGGGGGGGGAACAACACACAGAAGAGGCTTGGGTTTGGGTATTTTGTTGCTGTTGTTTTTAAACCAAGTAAATTGATGAAACTACTTCCTGTTAGACTTTTTCAGTCACACTTACCATGGACAAGCAGTGCTGTCTGCATAATAATTTAGTTTTGTCAAGGTCACAGCCTCATCAAAAATGTAAGAAATCACATCGGACTAACTATTGAAGTCCGATCAATGGTTCTGAGTTTTCTGCTTTTGGACAGCTTTGTATTGGATGAAGACAAGGAATTGGAGCTCTGCAGTTACACAGTTTCCTGCTGTTCTAGATGACTCAGTACAGGCCTACAGATCCTCAGATCATCTAAACATACAAGCACTGACAGCTTAAGGCAGCCACTCAAGACTTTTTGCAAGCCAGGTCATCTCATAATAAACCAACCTACATATTTTCCCTCCAAAGAATACCCATATACATCGGAAGAACAGCAAGAACTGGTTTGCTAGCATGTGGACTAAGGCTTCAAACGCAAGCTTATGAAGCTGACTTTTGATTTAGTACTTAATAGGCAGCAAAAATAAAGTTAAACAGGCATAGTATGATCACAGTGTGCCATGCCAGGGATTTAACGTGCTGCTGCACTCTGAACAAGACAAGGGTAACAGAAGTCCTGCTGAAAACCCCAGAGCGCAGGATCAAGTCATGCCATCAAAAGGGGATGCACTTATAACTGTTGCGACATCGTCAAAAGAAATAAAAGGGCAACTTGAACAAGCTGTGCAACTGTACTTTTTAGAGCCTAAACCTTGGAAAGGCAGATATTACAAGGAAGAATAATGTAAAACCAAAACCAAGATGCTTACCCAAAAGCCACAGAGTAGGATTCAACCAACAAGTGGCAATGTGTCTGCAGCAGAAGATCTGGTCACCCTAGGCTCTCTTTACAATCAACCAACAGCTATCTGCACAGTCATAGCTTAGAGTACAATCCTTCTCATCAAGGAACATCTAAATCAGCCTATGTTTGGTCAAGGGAACTATGCCACAGGCAGCAGTAACAACTCTTCGTTCACTACAGAGCGAGACCAGAGCTACCAGCTCAGACTTGCTACCATGGGGGAAGTAAACCCCAAACCTACAGTCGGGCACCTCAAAACAGCAAAGCTGTTAAAAGAACATACCAACTGTGATGCATGACTTACATTACAATAGCCACAAACTTCTTGCTCAGTATGAATGACACAATAGCATGTGACATTGCTAATAGTATTCAAACAGTCCACCAGGAAAAGTAAAGCACAGTCTATGGGGCAAAAAGCATATACAGCAAAAACAAAGCACTCTTGGTTTCTGGTTCTTTGATAAAGAGGTAAARCTGAATAGAATATTTTAGATCACATTGCAGTGTCTTGCACTCCATCGATTAACTTCTCTCTTTGAAAACAGGACTTGAAACTACTTGGAAGTATCATTAGCATGTCTGAAGCCATCCCAAATGAATCAAAAGGCCACTCAAAATTTCAGATATGAATAAACAGCAGAGTGGACACCCACAAGGATTGGGAAATCCAATCATTCCCTTCTCCAGCAGTACATCCCAAAATCACAGAATAGTTGGGGTTGGAAGGGATCTCTGGAGATCTAGTCCCCCCCCCTTGCTCAAAGCAAGGTTAGCTAGAACAGGTTGCCCAGGACTGCATCAAGTCAGGTATTGACTATCTCCAAAGATGGAGATTCCACAATCTCTCAGGACAACCTGTCCCAGTGTTTCACCACCCTCACAGTTAAAAAAAAAAAAAAAAAAACTAACAGAATTTTCTGTGTTTCAGTTTGTGCCCTCCCTTGACCTGCTGGCAACACTCTTCCTAACACAGCCCAGGATGCCAGTGGCCTTCATTGCCACAAGGGCACATTGCTGGCTCATGGTCAACATGTTGTCCACCAGAACCCCCAAGACCTTTTCTGCAAAGTTACTTTTCAGCAAGTCAGCCCCTGGTCTGTCCTTGTGTATGGGGTTATTCCTCCCCAGCTGCAGGACTTAACATTTCCCTTTGTTGAACTTCCCGAGATTCCTGTCAGCCCATTTCTATCCATTTATCAAGTCTACACTTCATCATTTTGTCTATAAGGATGTTATGACAGAAAGTTACGGATCTACTACTACTACTAGGTGTTATCTTACAGTTGTGAAAGTTTCCCTGAAAGAGGAGTTCTACATAAATGGTGGATGCACCCCCAAGTCAGTAACACTAGCTGAAGGGCAGGTTATTCCAGAAGCGTGTTGATAGCCCCATTCAGAAAGTTAACTCTAAGCCATAAGCATTACAGCTTTGGTATCAATCTTTACAATAATACTACATTTTGAGGTTTCCCTCAAAAAAAAGGAAAAAAACCCCCAGAAAACAGAAAACAAAAACAACACTCCTAGGACAATTCTCAGCTTTGCTATGTTCAGCCACCTTTTCTCCTGACAGGTCTTCTACAGAGACAGATTCCTGTCAACCCCAAGTGTGAGAGARCAATCACAAGTTGTCCTCTCTACAGTACATCTAACCCCTCATGTTGCCCAAAACCACACAGAGAACAAATAATGAGGTTATACACAATATTTTTGTTACTGATCTTTGTCTCTGAAGTCCATAAAGTTACAATCATTTTGATGTACAACGGTCTAATTCATGAATAAGATACCCCTTTTTGGTCTGAATACTGAATTTTAAGTAAATCACGTGCAGAACTGCCAGATGTTCAGCAAAGATCATAGCAAAACAGACTATGGCTTAAGCACAATCACACAGYATCTCGCAAACACTCAGGAAGACAGAGATGATGTTCGTATATAATCACCTTTCCATTTTCCCAGCCTGACAAAAGGTTTCACAGTTTGGGTATACAGCATAACCTGAAACAGAAACATTAACATTAACCTGGTCATTCATTCCACTGGGGCAGAAAATAACTTCCTTGCTCAAAGCTGGGGCATGAAAGCTCAGAGTTGTTCAGCTGTCCATACCAAAGCAGAGAGAGTGTGAACCAGAAGATGAGAGATAGGAGAGGAAATACCAGAATGAAGCACCCTCCTTCCTGGTAAAAAGCAGAAGCAGCAGCTAGAACCAGAAACCATAGTCCTAAGCAAATAACTGGAGCAAGAGGAAAGGAGGTGCCTGGGACAGCAAGGAGAAGTTTTGCCAATGGCAGTGGGGTGGAAACATCCCTAGGCACTGAAAGCTTCTAGGAACAACGTCATGAGGTGCAGTACCTATCTATCACAGGCAATACATCATATAAATCCTCTCAAAAAATGACCTAAACCTAGCTTAGAGAGTAGACTACCCCTCTGTGAGGGGTAGATGGAGAACTCATACAAACTGCCCAAGGGTAGCTGTAACATAAGTTACAGTTCAGGGGTTTCTTTGAAGTCAGGTGAAGTCCAGTGACATCAACAACTATCTAAAGGGCGAGGACATGTTCAGCTCAGCATCACTTCACCAAATGCATTTCTGATTACCAAGGTCCATGCAATAGCTGTGAGAGATGTGGGGACAACACAGCGAAAACATCATAAAGACAACTGGAGACACTGCAATCCTGCGACAACGGACCACAGGCTTGCTCCAGCCATTTCACAAATATCCCACTTCCAAAAAATTTATTATTTATGGACTCTCCATTAAGCGTAATCTGATATGCTCTCTAACAGATGCAACATTTGATCCCTAGACGTGAATGTGGCAGCATTTTTGTGCTGGTATAAATTCACGGTGTCAGATTAATGCTCAGCTGCGACCACAGTGCATGATTAAGGCACTAGCGCTAGGAACCCAGACCCAGATTCACTGTGTCATCAAGCCAGGGCTTAAGCTGTGCTATTGCAATTTTTTGTGGAGCCACATCAAGATCAGATCAGTAAAGAGGTCAGAGTTAAAATCCTCATTTTGCTCCTGCTGGAAGGGTTTGGCTTTTGGGGTTTGTTTGTTTTGGATTTGTTGTTTTTCTCCAAACTCAAACCATGTAACAGTCATATCCTACCGAACAATCCCAAAACAGCTACATCATACAATGAGGGGACAAGAATATGAAAAAAAGCTAAAATTACTATAGTGCCCATAGGTTTCTGGAACAAGAGATTCACTTTCCTATAGCTTTTTCCCCAACCAATACGTCAGAGACAAATGATGCACTTACTTAGATAGTGCTGAGGTGGCAAATATATCTCCTAATGCAAGGATTCACAGGAAGGAAAGATTTAAGGAGCTAAAATGCTATTGTTTCAGTACAAGTCTGAAAACATACCAAACCAGGTGAAGAGAGAAGGAATGTTAGCACCCTGACTGCAAAAATTCATTCCAATTTATTGCTTTTTTTCTTCCAAATCTATCTTTTCCCAACAGAAGAATGGTTTTAGAGCTACCCTTCTCATTGCATATACTCTTTTATTGTGCCTAGACATCTTCAAAAAGGTAAAAATAAGACTTTCTTGGTTTTAAAGCTAACCTTTTGCATCTACAACTTAATCACTATATGCAAAGCACATGTTGCGAGTGCTGTGGAAGAGGAGCATGCTATTATCTTTGAGCAGACTCAGACTAGATTTCTCTAAGTCAGAAATATTCAGAAGCTACAGAAACTGCAAGCTGATAAGATCATTAACTGCAACTTTATTTTTTCTTTGCAGGCACAGGGTAAAACCAGACTAGCTCCTTCACAAACTAGAAACAAAAATGAATTTATTTTTTGTGTGGTGTTGTTTAGGATCAGCACTAGAGAGGATGCAGTTAACCCACACACGATAGAGCCTGGTAAGTCCTCCAAACAAGGACTTCAGCGTCCTAAGAGCTACTTTCATAGGCACTTTCCCCTGTGTTGTTCCAGGCCCTGTGAGCARAGGAAGCCAGAAGCTGCTGCTGCCATACACAGCAGCCAGTTACTGACAGTCTGCTCGGTCTATAGAAACAGTCTGTGTGTAGACACTTACTTCATGATACACCTCTGAGCCTTCATGTGAGCAGCTATGATTGGCAGTAATTCCGTATATACAGGTATCTTCTATTCCCAAGAGCCTGGGGAGAGCCAGCACAAAGGCACTTACCAGCCATCAGCTGGAAGCTGGCTGGGTCTAAGTGACTCAGGGCAGGCAGCCTAATCACCATCTGCAAGTGTCTGGGACCTTCCAAGAAGGCAGGAGCTATCATCCACAAGTCCTTCTTCATTGGGCATGTACAGCACATCCAACACTGAGAAGCATGACATCTCAGGAAAGCTTTGCTCTCACTTCTCCAAGACGGAGAAGAAGTAACTGACCAGCAGGAGAAAAGAGTAGCATTAAGAAGTGGGCAACTGAGGTAGCATTAAAAAGAACAGAAGTAGTATTAAAAAGTGGGCACTTTGCCCATTGCTGTCCTGCAGTTTGGAGTTTGCTCCAAGAATAAATCAAGCCAGAGAAAAGTCTTCCAATACATGTTGGAGTATATTTTTCAATAGCTGAAATACTAGAATTGGGTGTTATTAAACCCCTCATTATGTCAATTTTCCACCCTACAATTGGTAAATACCATAGACAAGCAACCACTTTCAGCATGGATTGCCTCTGTTATACCGTTTCTCTGAACTGCCATTCAGCTTTAACTTTCAATCCATATCCCGCAGGATAGAGAGAACATGCACAGAAGAAAGCTGAAGTTGCAAAAACACTCCTCTCCCAAGCACAGAAAAGGATATTGAAAGCTAGAAGAATCAATCAATACAGCTATGCGGATAGTCCACAGCATAAGCACTTTTCCTTTGCTCTGACCTTAACAAAGCATCCTTGGCTATTTTGAGGTGGTCGACTTGGGAAGGAAGGGACCAGCACAGGAGTGGACTTCAGAGTTACACTGAAGCTCTCTGGAGAGTCAGCTGGGAAAAGCAGAAATAAGCAGAGCCAGTAAATTGCAGTGAAGTGCCATGCAGAAGCTAAGAGGGAATAAAATAGAGCTTTTGATGAATGTCAGACTGGTGTCAGCAGTTCGAGAGAACCACATACGGCACAGGCTTTAGCGCACCCTTCACCTCCAGGCATAGCCAGTCTCTCCAAGGATTTTCAGAAGAACATACTTTTAGAAGCAAAGTATCAGGAGTTGCCACAGTGCAGTGACTAGACCCATCAACTGGATTAGAAAATGTCTTAATTCCTCACTAGGAAAATGGATTGAAGAAAAAAAAAAAGTGATGCTTAAAGATAAGTAGGAAATAACTATCAGCATGTCTTCCTCAAACAGCAGCATCAGGAACAGCAGGTTTCTGCAGGAGGTCTTTACATCTGGAAGTAGATGCTGAGTTGCACCTATTCACATTTTAAGGCATATGGCAATCTCCTGCTGGTACTAAATAGCATTAATACTGCACCGACTTGCCTATCACTTTAGGCAGACATTGATTTGGGTCTGTGCTGATGCTATATATGGCTGTAGCTTTCACAGCACAGGTTTAGAAAGGGCCTGAATAGAGACAGGAAAGATCTGAATGTTTCAGGCATAAATCAAGGGAAGTATCTATCCTTACTGCGTCCTGTGCCAGGGCCTTGACAGTACTTCGTTTTCCAACTACAAGCTCCTGCTAACAGAACTTCGCCATTTAGCTTTATTTACATTAAAGATCAGGAAAAAAAAAGAAAAAAAAAAGAAAGAAAAAATCACCTTATTTTTAATTGAAAAGCACTGTTTTTACACATAATTCTTCTTACCAACAGCTGAACATGCTGGCAACATTTCTACCCACAAGGTGAGTTTATACAGCTCATTGTACCTGGGCTTTTATGGCAGGACCACTTAAAACAGTACCTCAACAAGGTTTACGCTTCAAGATTTTGCAAAACAAACTTCCCTGATGGGTTTATGAACATTCAATCAAGTGACAACACAAGCTCTGTCCACAAGTGCATGCTCTAACAGCAATCTTGTACTACTGTCATTTGGACTCTCAAACATTTCCTGATGTCCATCTAGTTAATAATAAAGCAGATACACAGATCCATGCCCCAAAAACTCAAAAAAAATAGTGAGCAGAACCCTGCCTTCCATATACCTAAAAACATTTTTTAATCTCACATTTAAATAGCATATATAGATTATACCACCAACCAAGCTTTTGTTTCACTTGCATCAAAGAGAACTTAAGAACGGAGCTGACACAGGCTTTACTATAAATATGGATTTACCTTTTGCCAACATTGGCAAATATTTGAAACAAAAATTGTTCAACCTGAATAGCAGTCCCTTTTTTGCATGTTTAGAAATACAATTTAGAAAAACTAGATGCTAGAATGCAAACTGCTATCTGTACTACCTACCTAAAGAAATGCACTCCAGAAGAAACTGAAATACATCCCACATCTCAAACTGCAACAATCATATAGAAGAAAAAGACAAAAGAAAACTGCAAGGAAAGGAAAGGAAAGGAGAGAAGAAAAATAACAAGGCTCTGAAGTTACATTTTGAATGTAAAACCATTTGCTTTCTGAGCCGACTTCCCAAGTTAGAAACTACTACTGGGATTGTGCATTCTTTTCTACTGTACTCCTGACTTAAATGTCATGGTTAGAGCTTTATAATTATTAGTTTAACAGATAAGCATTTGATTTAGAAGATTCCTAAGCATACTGAAGCAGCAGTCATGCTTTTGATAGCTATCTTGTCAATCCCATATAATCCTATATTTTAACAACGCTCACCTAGAAAGTATCACAGAAAAAACACACTTTCAAGAAAAGGAGACAAAACATACTTTACCTGTGTACTGTACCAGAAACATGGCAAGATGCTGATAATATTTAAGTATTTCAGCCAGTTTTCCTGCCACTCCCAGCTTTTTAAATTTTTTTTAAACGGTGGAGTTAACAGTTCAGGTCCTACACAAGGCTTCTGTTTTAGCTCAGCTCAATGCAAGCCACTGAGCTCCAGCACTGAGCACAAAAGGAAGGCGGATCCTAATGACAGTAAAACTACTACTTCACTTCCACAAAAGCAGGCAGTGAAAACCCTGGCATCAAGAGCATACACAGGTTGGGACTAGAGCTTACAAAGTGCTGCCGCATATGTTACCATCAGTCTCCAATGAGTGACACTTATAGGCTGATTCTTGAACGTGGGGGAAGGAGGAGAAAGAGCAGGTGGAGAAGTGATTAGCAGTATGTACATCTGAATTTGCAAGGGATTTCATACATCAATGCTTTAAGCACTGGCATGCAGTTAAATAAACCTATTTGCATGCCTGAGATTAGTTGCCTTTGCACAGAAAGATTAAGTTCCAGTAATCCTTGAAGATAAGAGGCACACAGCTCACTTCCCTTCATTCTGGAAGCTCATACTCAAAAGAAACATTAACTTCAGACAAGCTAATTATTCTAGCAGGGCACTGTAGGAAAAACGAAGTTATGTTCTTTGACGACATGATATTCAGCCATACTTAGGTAATACTGTCGTGTTTCCAAATAAATGGTGTCTGTTCACCGATCACAGCCAATGCAGAGGCAAAAGCACAGAGACTTGACCAAGTCACATATGAGCTGTGTTGAAGTAAAGATTTTGGAACATTTTGGTTTAGCATTGTACAAACCACCCCCCCACCAAAAAAAAAAAAATCAAAGGAAAAAAGTTTCTTTACCAGGGTGTGTATACATGTTTACAGATACACAGACACACAATAGTCTTTGCTTCCCTGGGATGCACCAGTCCTCACAAAGCCTGTATGCCCTACTCACCCTGCCAGCTTGCTACATATTCCACAGCACAGAGCATTCTTAGGATACTCGAATCACTCAACCAAACCACCTTCCCTTTCAACCCAGTGTCCAGAAATTGCTCAGCACTAACCCTTGGATTTAGAGAATGTATATAGCTGGTACTCCGGAAGCTAAGGTGTACAGCACCGAGCCTCAAGGCTCAGAAAGGAGTCTACTTAATCATAGACAGTTCATAATTCAAGCATCCAGATCCCTCCCAGTAGAGACAGAGATAAAAGGACTCTCTCCAGAGGCCATCCCGCCAATGTCACTCACAGTATGCTCCGAAAGGAATTTTTGTAAATTTTGCCTTTGTAAAAATGCTCAAAGGCTCAGATTTTGATCAGAAATACATCTAGGAAAGGCTCAGAGCAGATGTCTATCTCTGTCTACACCGGTTTTAATTTCTATTACCTCAGCAGAATTCTTTAGAAGCAGATCTGTCGCTCTCTATTGATAAAGGGATGCTAGACTAATGGAAACTCTGACACAGACTTACTGCAAAAAAAAGAGAGACATGTCCCAGTGAAAATGCCAGTAGAGCCAGTAGCAAGAATCATCACAAAATCCTACTGCGAAAGCTAGGACTGCTCCCCAAACAAGGGCCTTGTAGAGGGGCAGAAGCAGCCTACAGGCTGGGAGACAGCCACAGAAGCAGGGTGAGGACCAGAATGGCTAGGTCTTGGCTGACAGAAGAGCAGCCGGATGTTGTGGGAAAGCACCACTTTGGGATGGACACATTGGCACTGGAAGAATGTCAGCAGAAAAGTTGGGGATTAGGACAGAAATCTCACACCATCTTTGGAAGGTATACAGGATGCCTCTCYAGCAACACCTTATCTTTGAAATTACTTGGGGCTTGAACTTCATCCCTTCCATGAGCTAAAGTCACTGACACCAAGAACATGACCTTAAACTAAGAAACCTGACCTTACAGTGGCTCAGACAGAGCTTTCAGCAGCTTCACACAAGAGGCTTTTTAATTAGAAATTACTAAACTCCTCAAATATAACATTAAGAAACAGAAAAAGCAACTAGTCACCCTCCAGAAAGGGAAAGATATGAAAGGCTGAAGTAATAAGGAACCAAAGTTTGCTGGACAAGCACCTACCTCAGATTGCAGCACAGCAATGGGATGGCACATTACACGCTAAGGGAATGTTCTACAAGCCTGAAAAATACAGTGTCTAATTATTGGAGCTGTGCAAGCAAAATACTGGGGAACTAGAAAGTGGCTGTGTGTGTGCAAATCTGTCACAGTCAGAGCATTTTTAGGGATTCGGGCCCCTGGAGAGTTAAACACCCACTTTTGTCTGGTTACTGGTATGAGTGTGCTCAAATCTAACAGCATTTGCTACGCACAGTGTTACCTTAAAAGAACAGACCCAGCTTGAGTATGTACAAGCTGAGGTATGTGGCTGGGCAAGGCTGAGTTTGTCAGGTATCCAGAAGAGACAAGAACATAACCAGTTACAGCTAGGAGGTGAGAAGCTGCCATCACCTTTCCCCCGACCTCATAGACCAGCCGTTCTTGGAGAGCCAGGCTTGTGTAAGAGGCAGCCAGGCAAGCAATTTCTTTACACTTCACCAGCTTTTAAAAACCTGCCTGTAGACCCCATCTGTGAGAATCATCATCCTTCATTTCTCCCCCCATTTTGATTGTTTAGTTCAATCTCCACTGAAGCAAAAAGGCAGTATGGAGACTTCAAATAAAACATTAAATAAACCTTCCAAAACAGCTTTCCCTCTCTCCCCCACAAAACATCAAGGAACTGACTACTAGAGATATCACCACCAGCAAGAGTTCTCTTGATACTCTAAAAATTTCCAAATGATTGCTGTGTGCTCTGTGCAAAGCCATGCTTTTGCCTGGGACAARCACACGCTGCAAAGAAATTACCACACATGACGACAAGGCCATCTCTTCCACCTAGCGTTTCTGGGCTGCGGCTCCTCAAACACACCGTAAAGCGGGCCACAGAAGAAAGCTGCTTGCAAGCAGCCTTGCACTGCAGTCCACCAGCTTTCAAGCCGCGACAGGGTGACAGTACTGCTTGAAATGCTGCAGCAGTAGAATTAAAAAAAAAAAAAAAAAAAAACTTGGGGAAGAGAAAGACAACAGCCGCCCCCTGCTACCTTCTCTCCATTTTGTAAACGAGGGAACCTGCAAAAACAGATTTCCCGGCAACAAAAGTTAACCCCGCAGGTATTTCTTCGTAGGACAGCGAGCAGCGCAGACGTGCACAGACAAGAACAGCACTGGACACACCAGCGCGACTGCAAACCAGCGGCGGCAGCGGGGCCGCGGCCGACCTCTTCTCGGCGCTGTGCGGGGCCGCAGCAGGTAGGCGCCGCGCAGGGGGGCGCTTAGCGCCCGCGAAACGCTGCAGGGTGAAACCGAAGTCGAGGCCGGGGCAGCGCCGGCGCCTCGCTCGCCACGGCTCGGCCCGGCAGGCAGCCCCCGGCGGGGGCGGGCACCGGCCAGGCCCCCTCCCCCGCCCTCGGCGGGC
>NW_020449841.1:717447-738789 GCF_003343035.1 Apteryx rowi | reverse complement strand
GCCGCGGCGCCCACAGGCCCCTCCGCGCCCCGCCGTGCCCGCCCCCGCGCGCCTCGCCGGCGCCGCCCATTGGCTTCCGTGTCGCTAGGGGGCGGGGCCCTGCGCGCACGGCACGCCGGGACGGTGGTGCCCTCCCCGCCCCCCGGCCCCCACGCCGGGGGGGAAGGGAGGCTCTGAGGCGCCCCGGTTGAGCGTGGCGGCTGCGGCGGGCCCTCGGTGCGCACCTGCTCGCCGCCCGCGCCCTGAGCTCCCCTCTGTGCCTGCCCGGGCGGGCGGAGGAGCCGGGGTCCCTGCTGCAGGGGTTGTTCCCCTGCACTCCCTCCCCCTGAGCTCCGGACCTGGCCTGCCCTCCTCCCAGCCCGTGGTGCTAGGGAAAGGCACCAGCCCTTGCTGCTCCTCTGTCCCCCTTCCCGACCCAGCCCACAGGCCCTGGCCCCCTTTGCGCCCCCATGGGTCTCCACTGTCATCTTCAGCCCTGCGCCCACCCATCCAGGGTCACCACCAGGCCTCATCCCGCAGTCTTGAGCCCACCCATCCAGGGTCACCACCAGGCCTCATCCCCGCTGTGGTTCCTCTGCCATCTCTTGCAAGAACTATATATATTCATTATATTCTGTAAGGAAGAGCTACCTGAGCTCTTCCTTACCCTGACTGGAGAACTGCATCCCCGCTGTCCCCATGCTTTCAGATGGATGGAGAAAGAGCCTTCTCCCTGGAGTAGGAGAGCAGACTCAAAAGCCCCCAGAAGGACACAAACCCATCATGGGAGGGATGAATGCAAGACGGACTGGGGCTGATATGTATCAGGAGGTGGGGGACCCTGGTTGCTAATGGGCTGCCACAGCACAGTAGGAGAGCACATGAACCGCCCCACAAGCACATGGGTGTCCATGCCCACCAGCCTTGGGCAGGACCCCTGCTGCAGTGCCAGACTCCCCTGTGTTACCAGGAACACCGACCAGAGCTGGCAGAAATGTAATTTATTCAGCTGATATGACAGCAAGTAGCAGAAGCACTCCACCATCTTCTCTTCTCCCCTCATGGCTTCAGGGCAGGAATAATCCTGTCCCTTCCCTCCCCCATGGCCTCGGACATGCCTCCACCTTCCAACCACACTCCCATACCTTCTGGATGCCGGGGCAATGCACAGCACTGGATACCAGTAGAGTCACTGCATGGCTGGTGCGACAGTGGCACAGCAGGGGGACAGACGCTCTCCGGGACAAGAGATGAAAGCAGACGTGGTCTCACACAGGGTGCAGGTCTGCTGGTCCGTGCTATCCCGGTAGGATCTAGAGGTATATCTCAGGAACCAAGCTCTGACTACCCCTGTCTGCAAGCACCAGCTCCCAACCCATGCCACAGAGAGAGGAGACACAGAGCATCTCCTGGTCAGCACCAAAGTGCAGAATGCTCAGCGAGGGACGGGTCCTCCACTGCAAGGAGATGCTCTGTTTCCAGCAGGAGCATGTCCTCTGGCAGCACAAGAGTTGGGCAGAAGCGTGTTCTCCCCCATCCAGGTCACTGCCCTGGGTCCCTGCAGCATCTCTGGCACTGGGGAGGCTGCCTGAGCCATGATCCCTAGCGCAGATGGGGAAACCATGATGGCTGCAGGCCTGCACAGTCAGTGGTAACGCTCCTGTCCTCACACTTCAGATCTGCAGTCTCATGTGGCCCTGTGCCCAGGCACAAACACTGCCCCTGTCCGGGGCCTGCTTTGAGGTTGTGGGCCGCAGCGCGGCAGCAGAGGCAGCGATCAGCAAGCACGGGAAGCAGCAATGCTTGCAAAGCATCCCTCTTCCCACTTGGATACCTGCACGCAGCACCATCTGTGTGACACATTTTGCAGGGAGGCAGAGGACAGCTTTGGCATTATTAGATGCTCAGAGAGGATGGCTTAGCTGTGCAAAGCTGCAGCTGGTGGAGTCCTGGGCTTCATCAAGAACAGGCAGCAAACACATCATACAGGCAGATGATGCACTAATCCCCAGAATTGATTCTGACTAGATACACCTACGAGGTATCAGTTCACCCACAGAGCTGGCTCTGCTCTATGTAGGCCTTATCTCAGGCTTGTCACCATGAGATACAGTCAGGAACAAGATCTGCCATGCAGTATTTGGTCTTAGGCCTTTCCCAGGCAAAGAGGTGAGTGCCGTGACATGCCTTGTTTTTGGAGGATGCTTTTTGTTTGTTTCTTCTTCTGGGATGAGGAAGGCCTCAGGACCAAGGCAGGTTCTGGCTGCAGACTGGATATGGTCCTGAGCCTTCATATCTACCAGTGGGGCAAATGACAGAGGTGGAAAACTGCTGTTTTGTGCATGGCACCCTCATTTTCAGATTAGGATGAGTTCTTTTCTAAGAAGCCTGTTTTAAGGGAAGTTTTCTTGCCATGTGAATTAAATGGATGTTATTTTACAAAAAGCAATTAAAAGTCACCAGAGCCTTTGGCAGGGTCAGTGGTCTGAACATCACCACAGTGTGACGGGACATGCTGAAGTGCTGTGTGCTCCCATCGGATGAGTCAGTGCGTAGGGTCCCTCGCAGGCCCCAAATCCAGCCCTACAACCCCAGTGGGACACAGCAGCTCTTCTGCACAGAGCTTTCCCCAGCTTCGAGGCAGCCATTCCTCTTCTTCCTCCAGTTCAGCTCAGTACTCAGCCAGTCACTCATTAACTCGCTTTACATCCTAAGCTAACCAGCAACAGTGCAGCCTGTGCTGTTCTGCAGCTCTCCTAGGTGTGCAGCAGGCTGTAGGATTGTCAATTTGCTTTAGGTAGCACAGTGATTGGGAGTGCTCGTGGTCCAGGACAGATTTAGGATGCGCACACACCTCCCAGCCTCCAGCCTCTGCCCACCTGGGTGCTGCACCTGGCCAAGGGGCTGAAGACAATGGAGCTGATGCTGTGAGAGGAGCCCTGCCCCAGGCAGATGGGGTTCGTGGCCCAGAGAGCTGACACTGCATGCAGACGGGAGGGCAAAGGAGGCTTCCATTTCTGGACAGGGAAGCCAGACAGAGGTGGACAAGGGATCGTAGCCCTTGGAGCCAAGCACCAAGGGTCTGGTCCCAGCTGACACCAAAGCCAGTGTTTGCCCCAGGCACCTGCAATTTGGGGTGCCTTGGAGCTGGTGCCAAATGGGCCATGCTGTGGCTGCATGGGGTTGCAGGCAAGCTTGAGTTTGGCCATGCCAATGTCTGGGAGTTAGCATCCAAAATCTGGCCCACCCTGTCTGAGAGCCCCTCCCCATCTGGCAGGCCCAGGTTCGTGATTGTGATGGAGGAGGTGAGCTGGAAAGCTGCTCCTTACCATGTCAGTCCTGGAGCCGCAAGCAGGACACGGTGGGGAGGGACTTGGTGCCTCTGCTGGGGAAATCAGAGCCATTCCCCAAGCGAAGGAGGACTCTCCTCTTCACACTGGCAGCCAGCTGGGAGAGCTGCAGTCGCACATCCTTCTGCCAAAAAGAGTAGAGCAGGGGGTTCAGGAGGGAATTACCCAGTCCCAGCAGCCAGAGGTAGTTCTCAATGACTTTGTAGGGGACGCACTCAGGACACATGGTCTGCACAATGCTGGCAATGAAGAACGGCAGCCAGGACAGCGTGAAGCACCCAGTGAGCATGGCCACAGTGCGCATGGCCTTCACATCACTGGTAGTGCGGGGTGGGGGGCAGCCCCCCGCCAGCCCTGCGTGTTCCACCTCCCGGATGTGTTGCACATGCACAGCTGCAATTTTCAGCATGTCGCAGTAGAGGTATACAAAAAGAAAGAGTGCTGGGAAGAAGCCCACACAGAAGACTGTGAGCATGTAACTTGGCTGGAAGACTCCAAAGAAGGTGCATTTGTCCCTGGCGGAGATCTGCTGAAAGCTCGGGGCGAGGACCGGGAGGAAACCAATGATAGCAGCGAACAGCCAGAGTCCCACCAAGCGTACCCCAACCCGCAGGCCTGTCACCAGCCGGAAGTAGTGGAAAGGCTGCCTGATGGCCAAGTGCCTGTCGCAGGCAACCAGCGTCAGGGAGAGGATGGAGGCAGCAGAGGAGGAAGTCACAAAAGCCATTCTCAGAACACAGAAGGTCTGGGTGGGATAAAAGGGCTGGGAAAACTCATCCATGACCAGACCCACGACTGTGAAGCCAACCATGGAGTCTGCGACGGCCAGGTTAAGGACAAAGTAGAGCCCATTGCAGCTGTTCTTCTGGATGAGGCGAAGGAGGGCAATGGCCACCAGCACGTTGGCAGTGATGATGAGCGAGGCCAGCACAGCAAGGATGAGTCCGAAGGCTGAAATGGCCATGGCTGTCCCCCACAGAGCACGGCCTGAGGACAGTGTGGCCCTGATGTGGTTCTAAGGCATCCCTCCCATCTAGGGCCTTTCAGCTCACACAGCTCAGCTCCCAGGGGATGGGCGGCAGCAAGCGTGGCTCTTCACTCTCTGGGCAGTGCAGCGAAAGCCCTGGGTGCAGCAGTGTTTCCCTCGGGCCGGGAAGTCAGGGAGCAGAGCTCCGCTCTCCAGCTGCCTGCCGGAAGGGACTGGTGCGCTCCCAGTGCCTGCCGTGCCCACAGAGGTCCCTCCCCTCAAGCCACGTTTCCAGACAACCCTGGAGCAGGATGGTGAGCAGCGAGCACCTGGACAGGAAACCCGCACAAGGCTGTGCCAAGGCTGCTCTCCTATCAAACATCCTGCTCATGCTCCCCCAGCTCCCTACCCTGACAGCATCCCAGCAGCCCCTGCACACGCAGCTTCAACATCTCCCACGCCAGGGCCACCACCATCAGCCTCTCTGGCATCTCCCTCGGTGTGGCCATGAGGCTGGCTCAAAGGCTGAGGTCTGGGTGGGTGCTGGGATCATGCCCTGCTCACTCCTTGTCCAGTGGTGCTGCTGCGATGGCACACGGGGAGCAGGGCATCCCCAGCTAAGCACTGAGGACTTGGGCAGGACTAATGTCCTGCTTTTGACCCAGGTGCTGATAAAAGAGGGGAACAAGCAAAGAGAGCGCCAAACATATAGCCCCACTAAGATGCATAGGTGGCTCATAGGGCCTCTGCAGGGTCGCTGCCAGACCCAGGGTGATCTTTTCCTATAGGGACCAAGGAAACCACACTAATCCCTTGAAATAGAGTGCCACAAGCCACCGCTCCTGCCTCATGAGCTGGAATGATCTGAGCTGCCAGGAAACGGGGAAGGTTCAGGCCTCACTCTGTCAAACAGTAACCTGGAAAGAGCAGGCTGCCAGGGAGAAGCTGAGAGCAGGGCTGAGGGCAGGACATGGCCCAGAGCACAGCTTCAGGGCTGGCTGAGGGCAGAATGCAGCCAAGGGGAATGACACAGCTCCAGGGCTGGTCAAGGACAGGACATGGCCAAAGGGAAGAGTGCAAACTCTGCAGCGGGGAGTGAAGATGCAGCAGAAATACAAAGCACGGCCACTGTAATCAGAGCCGCACACCAGGGAAGGCCCTTGGGAATGCACTAGGTCTGCACAGATTAGGAAAACGATGGCACCAGTACCTGGAGCCAGCCTGCTCCCCCCACCAGGTTCAGCCCTGGACCGCAAGGAATCTCCTACAAGGAGGCATTTGGGCAGCCTCAATCCTGACAGGTGAGAGGGCCCAGCTCCCGTGGGATCGAGGAGGGTGGGAGGCTAGATGGAGAGAGGAGAAATGGCAGGAAAGCTAGGGGAGAAAGCACAAATGCAAACTAGAGGTGCTGCCTCCCCAGAAGCACATCCTTGCCCTGTCCCATACACAGCACCACAGTAGCTTGCAGGACAGGCCTACTCTGCAGGGGCTTCTCCATCCCCCTTGGCCAAAACTGAATGGGCATTTTCACAGCACACAGCACAAGATCTCTACCTCTGCGAGACCACAGCAGGTTCAGCAGCCATCCCTGGCAGTGCTTCCTTCTCCTCACATTACTTGGTGTGTCTACTTCATGACACCCCTCTGCAGCTCATCRCTGCCAGCATTCCCTGTTACAACCTTGAACACTTCATATCACGACCTTTATTAGAGCCTGACAGGCATTTTCCTTTTATCCAGCATCAGCCTAGTTTCTTTCATGGCCTTCATAAAGGACTAGATCAAAAACCTTCTGGAAATCCAGATACAGCAGATCACCACCACCTTTCTGGTTCAAAAACCTCCCAGAAGATTTGAAACCTGGATTCCTCCTCCTCCCTCAGCTGTTGGCTCTTCCAGCACATATCACAGTCATTTGTCTCGAGTCTTCATTATATTATCTACCAGTGTGGCACAGACAGTGGCTGGTAGTTTGCTGAAACCTCCCCAAACCTTTTTTTAAATCCTGTCCACACTTTTGACACTTTCCATTCCCTAATGTGAGGGGAACTTTAAATGAGAAGCAACAAATGAGAGCTTTGGCCATTTCATCCTGAGGTTCCCTGACGATTTGGGGTCACCTCAGCCCAGCCCTCTGCTCATGTTCAATTAATAGTCTGTCCCCTAACCTCTTCTGACAGTGTTTTAGCTCAAGAGCAATTCCCCTGTCACCCTCTCCGAAGTCTCCAACAGAGGAATCACTCTGAGCTCTTCCAAGTGAAAACTGACAACATTCAGCTTTTCTACTATGGACTTCACTTTTTTGAGCACTTCTTTTATTCTTTGATTATCTACCAGTCCCAAAGACTCTCTTCTGGCAGGCTTCTCCAGTCTATGCAAAAAAGCACCTAATATTATATTTAATGTACCAGGGACCAAGCATATTTCTACTTTCGACATTCAGCCAGGACTTCAGCTTTTTTCCAGGGTGCCTTCCATACCACCTCCACACCAGAGTTAAACTGTTAAGCCTGTGCGTGTGTGTGTGTGTGTGTGTGTGTGCGCGCGCGCACCCCCCAGGCAGCTTGCTCAGCCCTTGGTTTAAAAACGCTACTCCATTTACCTTTTAACCCAAATCTCTGCCTTGCCACGCAGCAGCATGAAAGCCATACTGGCACACCTTGGTGGAAAAAATGCCACAGTGCACAAGCACGTGGCACACTGTAAGATGGTACAGCAACTGAAGGCAGTGAGAGGGTAATGTCTGTGGGCTGATTGTGGGGCAGCTCTGGCCCTGGAGAGCTCAGGCACCCCCACTTCCCAGGGCAGTAACAGGATATGCATCAACACACCTTTAACAGAACTGGGTACACACACTGCTCAGACTCTCATGCGTTACTTAGCACAGTTAAAAAAAGCTTAAAAAAAGGAAGACATAAGCTTGAGCAAATAAGACAAATGTGTTTAGGGAGTGCTTCTAGGAAGGACGTCCTGAGGCAAAGAACCTCTTTAGAAAATACAAGATCTCTAACAGTGCTATCCCCTCGCACAAGCAGTTACAACTGAGGTTTACAGTTTTGTTTTTTTTTTAAACACCTATCAAAATACTAATTTTTCCACCACCTGAGAAACCCAAAGTGACTCCGTTTTTCCCCCCTGCCAGGGCTGCAAAGGCAAGATGCTTTCTGCATGAAGGGGTTTATGAACATCTTCAGAAAACACCTGGCACTGTGCCTAATGTCCATACGCAAGGCAGCATTCACAGCCAGCCTCTGCCTCACCGTCACATCCACAGAGATCGCCAGCACCAGCACATTTACTCACAGTTACTGTTGACAAAGCAAGGCAGAGGGACATGGGGCAACATTTATGACAGCCAATTCAAACAACAGCTCAGATAAGCAATGTCTCCAGGGGCTGGGGACCATTCAGACAAGTGGAAGGAGCATCTCCAAAGCCATCTGTCTGAGGCTGATCCAACAGGAGAAACAGTGAGAAGAGTCTCTTTTCAGCGCTTTCCAGCTGAGAAATGCAATCAGAGATGTGGCCATGGGGATATTCTTTACATATTTCTGAGGAGCTCATTACACCGGTTTGAAGAACATGAACAGGATAGCAACTGCAAATACCAAAGAGCTGTTGGAGGATCACTCCAAAAAATTATAACAGCAGCAACATCCCATGGAGGTGCACAGAGGATATTGTTCCAGAGCTGAAGTTATGGAAACACTGAGGAAAGCCCAAAGAATTTACTGAATTGCAGTTAAAATAAATTTCTGATATAGACTTGTATTCATCCATAGAGAAGTATTTATTTAAATTTTGATATTTAGAAATTCTCAAGAGTAAAGCTAGGGGAGCACATGAACCTTTCCCACTTTTTTTAATCCACTGCTTCCAGTTTCTGGCAGCTTTTAAGAATAGCTTAAGTCTGAAAATTACCCTCTCAGCTGATGAACTCCGGTCCTATATTAATGCCTCTGTTTACTGCAAGATCTACAATTTTTTCCTCCTTTCTATTCCTTCTGGCCCTGCATAGTTTATTGGAGTCATCTTTCTTCTGCAGTGTTACCTTACATTCAGTTAATACAATACAAAGATGCCTTTGCAAAACCACAGAAAATAATTATCTTGTCAGGGCTGAATTTGGTTGATTGTCCCTTGCTCGATTTGCATGGATAGAATCTCAGCTTACAGCACTCCCAGACAGAAAGCACTGCTCTTTGGCACATGGGACCTTCATCCAAACTCAACCTGCTCCATAAAGGGGAAAGAGAATAGGAACATGAAACCTGTTTGCTTTCACAATCCACATGTATTTAAAAGAACAGAAAGTGATGATCATAAATATCTTGCTTGCTGTTCTGCTTAGCACTGGCCATGCTAGAGGCACTATTTTAAAGTAATGGGACATCTAATTTCACTTTTAAATTGCTCTACATTGCTTTAAAAAATAACATAAGTAAATCACGTAAGGCAGATTGAGGTTTTGCAAAACTGAGCTGACAGTACAGCACCATAATTTCCTGATGCTAACAATGAACCTGTGTTTTAGAAATATTTATATTATAATGACTCTTTGACCTATTTTAAAAAAATTGTTAGAAAAAAGCCAACAAGTATACTTGGGAAAAAAAAGTATATGTACTGTGCTGAAAAAATTGCTTCTGTTCTCTCCAAAGGCAGACACACCATCTGCTCTGGGAAATACACCTGCAGTAAATCTGCACAAACACAAACTCATGCCATCCAGTCAATAAATAATTTAATGAGGTTACACGTCTGCAGGAAAACATGACAGCACCCTGTCCAGCCTCCAGTCTCGCCCCGCAGGCATGGCAGAGAAACGCACATGAGCCAAACAACAAACCACCGCTGCATCCAAAGGCCACTAGAACGCACAGATCTTCACA
This sequence comes from Apteryx rowi, assembly GCF_003343035.1. Taxonomy (NCBI): domain Eukaryota; kingdom Metazoa; phylum Chordata; class Aves; order Apterygiformes; family Apterygidae; genus Apteryx; species Apteryx rowi. Next base: position 729,601 of record NW_020449841.1, on the reverse strand, counting down.
GAAGATATCGCTTCAGACCCAGACACTTGTACATTTAATACTTGTCTCTGTGTCCAAAAAAAAAAAAAAAAAATGCAGCATCTGCCTTGAGCCTCCCAGTTTCACTTCAGCCAGAACATGCTCCAGGGACCATGCAATTTGGAGGGGGATGAGGGTCCAGACGCACTTGTACCAAAACATCAGAACATGGGGATGGTGAAATGAATAGGAAGGCAGCAGCAAAGCTCTCTGCTGCAAGTCTTGAAGATGGTCCTCATGGAATGAAGTCAGCTCTCAGAATGGAAGTCGCTTCAGCTGCTCATAGGTGATAAAAAACTGATGGGAACGTCAAGGAACTGGGCCAGACAAATACACTGGGCGTCTGCACTGGACCTTCCCACCTGGCCAGGCCACACCAGTGACCAGAGGCAAAGCGGGGAAAGGATCAGTGCAGTACAGCTGACAGCCAAGACAGGGAAGCCCCTCTTCTAGGCTGCATAAAATGACTTGAACAGATGGAAGAGGGAGCTGTGGGAGGAGAGCTACCAGGAGAGGGAAGAGACTGACTCACAAACAAGCAGGCCCAGGCCTGCCTAGACCATTAAGAAAGAGAGGTAACTTTAGCCCCAGGCGTGTACTTTCTAAGATGTGACTTATTTAAAATAAATTACATACATATTTTCAGAGGGCAAGAAGGAGCCAGCACAGCAACACAGCAGCACTGATCCTGTAGAGCAGACCAGCACCCATCTCAGAGCAGAAGAATGCTCCCCAGGCTCTCTCCCAAAACAGAAGCCAGTCCAGAAACTGCTGCACCTCCAGGAGCTCAGGCCAAATGGAAAGTCTCAAGCCAAGTGTATGAGAGCACACACTTTACAAGAGATTCCAGTGCTCCTGCACTGGAAGTCCTTGTGCTGGCCACCCACAGAGCTGGCTGTTAGAAACAGCAATCACAAGCAGTGGCATTTTTTGGGCACTTGAACCAGCTGCAGCCACACCACAGCTGGTGTTTGTCCAGGCAGGACAGGGAGTTCACTTTGGGCTGCTGCAGGAAAGATACTGGGTATAAGGTGATGAGCAGAGTCAAAGGTGCCCTGTCAGGTGGTCCGCTCTGCACTTCCCCTACAGTTTGGTCTTCCCCTGCCCCCGCCCCATACTCCTGACCTCCCAGTAGCACTCTGAAGGATACAATGATGTTCCAGGGACCGAGCCGAAGCCAGTTGGGCCAGAAACCTTTATAGAGTGCAAAGAAGCCCTCGCTCTTCCATGTCTGGGAGGAGAGAAGAGACAGAACAATTATGAGACGCTCCTTCAGGCATGGTCAGATATTGCAGACAGCAGGAGGCTCAGGGAAGATCTCTGCTGCAGGAACACCAACAGTGGTAGGGCAGCAAGTCCATGCTGTGGGGATGAAATCAATCTGACACGCATGGTAAACACCCTCCACAGAGTGCAACAGCCTTAACACAAAACAGCTCCATGTCCCCTGCTGTGCTACACAGCAAGATCACTTCAGGTCCCTGCTCTGCCCACCTCCTCAGTGCCATGTGTGACATAATGGACCTTTAAAGCTGCTGAAGCAAGCAGAGAGGCCACTGGAGATGGTGTTAGGGTGCTTTCCCAACACGTCAATTAGGCTACAAATGACACTTTGCCCAAGAACATAACCAAACTGCATCACTAAAAGTTTTCTCCCATAAGGTGAGGTTGGAAGGATGCTTAAGCTGATGGTGAACTTGGACTTAGGAAAGTGGCTCTAGGCCCTTCTCTGGTTTGTCTGAAGGACTTGCTGACAAGCATGTTCTGTGGTTGTCGAATCTAATTGGTAAAATCAGTGGTATGTGTTGCTGGAATCTGGCCAAGCTCCTAAAAACAGGAATTTACCCACCTCTGTCACCTCCTTACCTTCACAAGACCATCCAGAGTGCCCTTATAGAGCTCCACGCTGCCCACTATTGCCCGTTGGTTCATCATCCGTGTCCGCACCACGTCCACAGGGTTGGAGGCAATGGCACCGGCCAGCCCACACGTGAAACTAGAACTGTATGCACCAAAACGTTAGAGAGGAGCAGCTCTGAACACGGCCATTCGAGCTCAGAATGGGAGGCAGGCCTTGACAAAAGCACAGAGAGCATCTTTCACTGAATTTTATGAAAAGCCTTTAGTAAGAAACTTAAACTGCGCTGTCTGTTTGCATCGAGAAGCAGGCAGAGGCAGGACACATACCACTGTGAGACCCCAGGGAGCTCAGAGAAGCGAAACACTCAGCTTTGCCTAATCAAGATCCTTGCCAGAGCTCACTGCTGCGTCTCCAGAGGAGCAGCCTGCAGTCTGGCAAGTGACTCTCAGTGCTATCAGGGTGACACAGACCTGAAGGCAGCCTCTTGGAAGTGCACATCCTTCTCACCAGAGCAAACATTGCTTCAGGGCAGGGAAAGAGACCAAAGGCAGCAAGAGGGAGCATGAAGCTGCTACTCTCCTCCCTGTGTGTACGGTCTAGTGTTCGTCACCTTCAGCCCATAGCAGGCAAACCCAGCTGATGTACTGCAGCACCTCCAGCTAAAGCGTCTGMCAGAAGAATAATAGGAAAATGTACATGAAAAGGACTTTGGAAGGTCTCTAAACCAACCCTCACTCAGAGCAGGGCTGACTTCAAAGCTAGGTCAGATTGCTCAGGGCCTTGTCCAGGTCAGTGTTGAAAAGTCATCTCACAGAACTCTTACAGCAACGGCTGCAAATCTAAAACCTCTGTAGAGATGAGGACCTAGGACTGGAACAGCTCTTTGCTACAGTTAGTCACACACCTGGCATTCCTGCTGCTCCCATTACCTTGACTTGTTCATACCAGGACACAGATGTGGAGCAACAGTGGCTGGGACCAGCATTTTTGTAACATCAGTGAGCCGAAACCACAATTTTACTTCACCAGTTTTCTGCCAGGTGCCTTCTACAGGAAGGTCTCCCTGGGGATGCTTGCTGGGCATTTTGAGTTGCTCCAGCTGCCACAGCACATCCCTTGTAAGTACTGGGCCTGTACTCTGCAGCTCCACAGCACTTGTTCTATAATCAGGAACCAGCCCAAGGTTTCACCACAAATCCCACCTTCCTCCCCTGCTAAACACTTGCTTCCCAACCCCTGCTAAGCTTGGAGAGTGCAGCAGCCATGGCAAATACTCACACAAAGTGGGCAAAGATTGTATCACCCATCAGGCCCGACAGAATTAAATGTTTCTTGGTGATGTCATAGACTGGCAGTTCCACTCCAACCACGATAGCAGCTCTCTGGGCCGTCGGAACAACACCCTGTAGAGCACAAACATCAGTCACAGCATCTCTCCCCAGGTGCCTCTCAAGGGCCTTTTGCTGACAATCTCCTCTGCATCCTCCTGCCCTTGTATTGCAGCTGCAGCTTTTCAGTTACAGCAGCTTGCCGTCTCCCCACTTTACTGCAAAGCTAAGGAGGACTCCTTCACCCTCCACCCTGGCAGTGTTACTCCACCTAGATTAACCACCTGGTACTATTCTCCTCCCAGCCAACAGCACACAGGAATCAGGCTTCAATCCACTGGTCTTCCCCTGCTGAACAGTACCCACAGATTTCAACACCAGAAAAGATTAACCCAAGAGCAATAGCAGCAGCTACCTAGGGAGTCACATGTGACTCCAGGTCCTCTTTGCTACACAACAGCAGCCAGACTCTTCTTTGCTAAGGCTTGTGATTTGGGAGTTCTTCATGTCCTGCTAGCATTGCTGCTGACAGGACACTGATCTGGGATCTGGCAATACAACTGAGAGGAACAAGCATGAGCTCAAGTAAGAAGAACCAGCTACGCTGTGTCCAAGAAATGTCCCAGCAAACCCCATCATCAGTAATGAGACAAAAAGGGTGCAAATTTCATTGGGCTGCAGGGCAAGGAGAACACAGTAGCAACGCTGAGTTGGACCCATGCCACAGCAACTGTAACACCGTCTGAGTAATTCAGGGAAACCCACATTGTCATGGGGGAGCTCTCCAGTCACTGGAACTAGGAGCGACTCTTCAGTGCAGCCAGATCATGAGCCAATCCACCAGGACATCTGGCTTTCTCATCACACCAAACCAAAGCAATTGTAAGAAGTAAAATTACTTTTCAGGTTTACAGCTCCTCCTGTTCCCATCCTGATGAGCTACTGCAGCATCTGACAGTCTCCTTTTGGGTTCCTGTCTAACACAATCCTGGCACAGCCAGTTCAAACATCAGTTCATCCCCACAAGATAATTGCCAAAGCTGGTGAGAAATCGGGATAGCAAAAACAGCTTTGCCTCAGCGTGAGGGAATACTGGAGTTAGGAGGCACTCTACCTAGTGGTTGTCCCAGACCAGAGAGCAGTCAGACTAGCTTGATCACTGGAAACCACCTTGAGACTGATGTGTCAGTACACTGCATCCTGCCTGCAGTACACATCAGTAACACAGATGGTTTCATTTCTTTTCTGTTCTTGCTTCCCCTCTTGCATGAGTTTGTCTAGAGAGCAGGAATAATCTCAGAGTAACTACTAAGTCAAAACCAGCAGTGGATTGACCCCTCCCCCCCCTTCCCTCCTCTTCCCATCCAGTTCATTGCAACACCTGTTTTCCTGTAAAGGACTTCCCTGGCCATAAGAAAGAAATAGGACCATTGCTTGTAGAAAAGCACTCTAATTTTGGAATTCCTGTACTTGAACTTGCTCCTAGACAGATGGCTGGGTACCTGAGTGCACAAAAGACTTTTGTTTTGCAAGGACAGAGTGAGGTTCCTTAACACAAAGCCAAAGAACCACTGCTAAAATCCAAACAGTAAGGCTGGAGCACTAGTAGCTCTCGTACATCTTCAGGCCCAAGAGTCTTGTATCACCAGTTCCCCAAAACCCACCACTCTGTCATACTCTTTATATGCACAGATGGCAAGTTTCAGGGGGCTAGGACAGTGGGTAGGTTGGGACACAAAGTAGGTTTGAGGGAACTTCAGAAAGTTACTCTGTCCTTTGCACTCCAAGTTATTTAGAAGAATTCCTCCTCCTCCATGTGAGGAGGTGATCAGCTGCTCGTATCTGGAGGTAGGCAAATTGTCCCACTCACTGAACACAGGATCACCACTAACTGACTCCAAGATATGCCAGGCTGAGCATCCTCCCCAGAGCAGAGCACAAGGAGGATCTAGCCCAGTAATGCTTGTCCAAGCCCAAATGCTGGTCTGCTCAAGGGACACTCATCTATTTGAAACTTTAGGTAAACCAGCTTCAGTCCTGGGAAACAGGCCTGCCTGGCCAAGCCCTTGTGTTGCTGCAGCACAGACCCAATCTCCCATCACACACGTGTTTCTGTTTGGCCAGCGACCAGAACCAGAAATTTGCTACTACCCTTGGGCCACAATCCTCTGCAAATACTGCACCAGGGCCTAGAGACACTAGATGAGGAGCAGCGAACAAGTTGAGGAAGCTGTTATTTCTGCTGCTAGAGAGGAGGTTTCCAGCAACTCACCCTCCAGAGGCCTCGGGTACCCTCCTGCTGGTAGATATCAATGAAGCTGCCAATCATGCCACCCTGGAATAAACTGCCTTGAGCCTGCATTCGAATCTGAAACAAATGTGAGAGTCAGCAGGATGGCATCAGGGACTGCCCAGGAGAGCAAAGCTACCAGCTCAGTGGACCTCCTGGTAGAAGGGAGCAACTCAGAGCAGACACGCTACCCTTGTGCCCTTTCACTGGAAACCAAGCGTCTGGTGATAACAGCAGGCAAGGAGCAGGGACTGTGGCAGGGTGGGAGTGTAATGCAAAATTCAGACAGTGCAAAAAAGTGACAGGCAAGACCTTTCCACTCTGAACACAGTCCCAGAAGGCAGATCTATACAGGGAAAAGTGTAGAAAAGTTCTCCAGACTGCTTCTGCTCAGAGCAGAGTTTTCTTGACCCCAATGACCCAGCAGTAGGGAATGGAGGGGATCCAGCAGTTCCCACTGAACTCTGGTCACTCCATGTAACAGGTAGGACAGAATTTTATCAGTCAAAAGAAGCATGGTGGCTGCAGGGAAAGGAGCTAAGGTCCGCTGAATGCCTGGCTACCACACCACTCACTTTACTCACTTTTAAAATAACACAACCTCCACCCCTCACCATAAAAGGTTTCCTGATCTTTAAGAGCTGCATTTTTTTTTTTTAAATGGTTCCTGCTCTGGACCTCTGTTCTCATTCATAAGCAGCCCAAATTAACAGAACTAATGCAGCAGTGGCTTGGAGAACATCTCACCGCAGCTGGAAGAGATGCACCTTCACTGGAAAGCAGCAGCTTCAACATGGCAAAACACAGCCGGCAGAGAGCTGTCTCTGGCCACATACATGTCTTACCTTCAGCACATCTGTTGGATTGGCAAGTGCGGAGGAGATCACTCCTGAAACCACTCCGCAGATCACATTGATTAGCAACGTTTCATCTGCAATCAAGAAGAGAAGGTCAGATCCTAAAGATCTTAAGAGAAGGTGCAGAGACCATACTGAACAAGCAAGAAGCTCTGGGAAGAACAGAAAAGTTCAGCTCCCAAATCACGTGGTGAAGTTGCATGAGCAGAGACCGACCAACTACCCTCAGCTCTTGGCAGGTCTATCCCCACATCTGCCTCAGCTGCCAGAGGCAGAAAGCAAGAGCTGAAACACTCAGCAACACACTTTCAGAGAGAAGCAGGTCTGATTGATGAGTCTAGCTGGTCGGGCAAGGAAAAGATTGCTATATAGGAAAATTTTCAACAATTATCTGAGATTTCAGTGTCCCCTGATCATGGTGGAGACAGGGCAAGATAAAGGGAGGACAGAGAGGGACAACTAAACACTCCTTGAGGTAACCTAACACCGAAAAGTTTTATTCTGGAGCCCCAGCTGGCTGCACTCCAAATATGCAGCCACCTTGAGAAAACAGAGAGCAGGTGACCCAGGCAAAAGTTAGAAAGTTAGCAATTAGTTCCGGGTGGGGAAGAGGGGGGAAATCTCCAAGACTTCCAGGCCCAGTATTAGAGTGATGGTTATGTCAGAAAAAGGCATGGCCCTTTGCTGGTACTGACCACAGCACTTCCCAGAGGAGACCAGGCCACTGGCTGCCCCAGGCCTGTAGGGAGACAAACATTCAGACAACAGTACTTACAACTGGAAATGCAGCGGCAGCAAGTGCGGAAGAGATGTGCAGCCCAGTGCACAAGCCACAGAACCAAGCGCAGGGAGAGATGTTACTCAAAAGTAGAGCAACCCCAGTAAAAAGCCCTACTGTGCTATACTCCTCGTCCTCTCACTGGCCTGCTGAATGGCCCGAGCCTCCCTCATCTCCCTTTCCCAGACTGTAACGTCACTACAACATTCACTTGTGTCAGACCAGGGATTAAACCTTATCTGTGCATCCAGTGCTTGGTACTCCTTCAGTGAACACTACCAGACTCTTAGCGTCCCGCTATCTAGATAGGAGCGGTAGAGGCTCTCATTACCAGAGGCATACGGGTCAAGAGCATTCGTGGTACCCTATCTACGGGGCTGGAGCAAAAGCTAAGGAGTTGCACACTGTAATTTCTATGCAAACCAGAGCTGCTGTGTGAAGGTACAAGGACTCAAAGGCTCCAGCAGGGAGAAGGGAGAGGTTTGCTACTGCAGCTTTCAATCCAAGTAACACAGGGAAGTCCAGGGAATACAACTGGGACATGATGTCTTTCCTGAGGCTAATCAGGAAGGAGATGAGCCTGAGTCGACAATAGCTTTTTTGGCTCTGATACTGCACAGATCAAGGCTGGTGAAAAGAAAGATCAGTTTAGAAGGGGAGGTGCTTGGCTAGGGATTGTTTCTGCARCTGCGGACAGTGCCAAGCCCAACAAGATTCTATATTGAAACCTATCCCCACTATTATTACACAAACAAAATGGCATAGCAGGACAGGAAAAAAAACGTTCCATTCCTTGGGGAATTTGTGGCTGGAAAGGACAAGGAAGGGAACGAGCGAAAACATACAGAACAGAGAGCACAAGGTTTCACACTGCACCTCCTGTGTGATGTGTCTGTGCTGATGTGTTTACTAACACTGACCTTCCAAGCGATCTACAAACAGCCGCTTCAAACTCTGGTAAATGCCAATCTTTATGGTGCCGTACGATGCCTGCCTCAGCAACGCAGGGGCAATCCTGAGTGGGTGAACAAACGAAATCCAGTTGAACCCCGCCGCCCTGGTGGCCTCCCCTGTCGGTCCAGCACAAGTTGCTCCCTGCCAGCCACCAAGCCGCAAGAGGCAGAGCTCGCGCTGCTCCCTCGGGTGTCCCGGCGAGCAAGCTCGGGTCCCCCAGAGGCCTCTCGCACGGCCCCCAGGCAGGCAGGCAGGCAGGCGGCCGGCGCCCAGGCAGCCCCCAGCCTCGCCGCGCAGGTCCGGGCGCCCTGCCCCGGGGGAGCGTCCAGCCCGCGGCGGGCGCCCCGGCCGCGCAGCCCGCTCTTCCCGCAGGGCCGGGGCCGGCACTGGGGCAGCCGTGCAGGGGCGGCGGCCGGGCCCAGCGCTTACCCCGAGTAGAGGGCGCGGCCGCCCTCCTCGCGGCAGATGCGGAACAGCGCGTGGAACATGCCGCGGTACCGCACCTCGCGGAACCGCGCGTCGGCGCTCTGGCCCTGCACCTGCAGCCGCGTCTTGGTGAGGTCCACGGGGAACGTGCCTGCGGGGAGAGCGGCCGTCAGCACCGGGCAGCACCGCGCCGCCGCCCGCCCCGCCCCGCGCCGCACCGCCGCGCCTCACCGAACTCGGCCACGATGGAGGCGAGCCCGCCGTACACGAAGGGTTTCCAGTTCAGCGCGGACATGGCATGGCGGAACGGGCGCCGGCGGCGCACCAAGCCGGGACACCTGCCTCCACCTCGCCGGAACCGGAACCGCTCGCGCAGCGGCCGCCCCCGCGTGACGCGCGCGCCGCCGCCCCGCCTCCTTCCCGCCCGCGGCGGCGGCGGCGGCGGCGGCGGCCCCGCTGGAGCAGGGCAGGGAGCGGGGCGCGGAGCTTTGGGGAGCGGTTTGTCAGGCAGCTGCGGACCCGCAGCCCCGACGGCGCACGCCAGCGCGGTAATCCGGCCTGGCCCAGCCCGCTCCCCGCCGGGGAGCCCGGCAGCGGCTCTGCCGTGAGGCCGGCGGCGTTTCTTCCCCCGTTCCGCCCGGGAACCCAGCCCGTAACGCCCTCCCACTGCTGAGCCACGGGAGCTGCCGCTCGGGGCACAACCACCGCACTTCAAACGGGGGATTCAATACTGCTTCATTTTCAAGATCTTGAAGCCAGGAGTAAATACAGTGAGTCAAGAATGACATTTTTATAATTAAACTGCTCTTTTGGGTAATACCACACAGAACAAAGGCTAGATAAGCATCCCAGGAACCTGCTGTGTCATTTTACCTGGAGTTATCTCCCCCCATGTCCAATGGCGGAGGTTTGGATAGCGGTTTGCCCCTCGGTTCCACCCCCATCCCCAGCAACCCCCTCTTCCCCATACAAACCCCATTGAAGTTCTTCATTTTCAGCCTTCATGCTTCAGTCCTGTCCAGCATCCTCCAGTCAAAGGCTCCAGCAAGCTTAGTGGGTGAAGCACCTCTCATCCTGCCCTTGAAGCATTGCAGCTCAATGACTACTTGAAACCATAATACTTCCTATCTCTGCACCAGGGGGATCTTGAGTCATATTTTCATACAGCAGGGTCTCCTCCATATCTCCAGATATGACTAAAATCTATCCCTTCTTTTGTTGCCATATACCCTCAATTTGATTATCAGTTACCTTTGTTCTTCAGGTCAAGTCAGCTTGAACACAGTATAAGAAAAAAAGTAAACCTTTAATCAGTTACCAGGAAATAGAACTGCTACTCACAGTTCTGTCTTTCAGTTAATAGATCAGCTTTATTAAGGGACATTAAAAAAAAAACAATAAATAGCCCTGACTGAACAGTGCATCCCTTGGGATTCATCACAGAAACTGGCAGATATACAGGATGGGCTCAGGAGGCAAAGCCAGTGTGTGTAAGGCCTACAAGATTCCCACCAACCTCTCACTGCAGGGAGAGATGAGACAGTGAGTGTAATGAGGGGCAATGGAAAACAGTTCCGCCAGGACTGCTGACACTGGGCTGCTTAGGGAACACCAGCAGCCCAGTGATTGTTTTCATGTCGCAGTGAACGGCTCGACACATCTACATGTCTGCAAGGCCATCCACCATTAATGCTGCAGGTTGCCACAGCATAGAAGGGCTGAACACAAAGACAATAAAATTCACATCCCGGATTGCACCAGAAACAAGGAGATCCTTGTCCGAGAGCTGGAATGAGAAACAAAGCTAGAACTGGTGGAAACTAGCAGTCTAGCTGTGGTATCCTCACAGAGGCATAAGGAGGTGTCGTGCAGGCTTTGGGCTAGGTTCAGGGAACACACTCCAACTGTTTGGTCAGAGCAGCCATGGCCCCAGGTGCTGCTCACCCCACGGCTTAGTGGTGGCTGGAATCCCTAGTGTTACTTGGCTCTCTGTGCCTGGAATGGGGCTCTCTGGCACTGCTCTCCCGGTGGTCCCTGGATCTGGTTCCCTCGAGACGCTCTTCTCGTCTCCTGCTGTGGCCTTCACCCTTTCTGCCAGTCTCTCCTCTTTCTTTCCGCAGGCTGTTTTGTCCCCTCTGTTCCTGGCAGCTCTTTTCCCCTCTTCTCTCTGAAGCTCTCTGGTGCCTCTGCTCTTCCTCTTCCCGCTGTGTCCTGCTCACATATTTCCTCTCAGACCCATTCCAGGACTGCTGACTCACATTGGTATACCGGTCATAGGCAGGATCCTCCTTCTCCTTTTTAATTTTGATTCTTGGATGCGACTCCTCTGCAGACACAGCCCTCTTCACAGCCTGCAGGCTCTGCTTTTGCCGTTCTTGCCTGCTTTTCTCTTTATCTGAAATACAGGTTCATCTTTAGGGAGCAATAGTCCTGCAAGTATTAGCTCCTCAAGCTATGCCATCTAACACCACAGCATCTTTCRATCCTCCACCCATCTTTAGATAATGAATAATGAGTCGATGATTTTTTTTCCCCAGTTTCACAGCCTCCTAACCCCCCAGAGAGGTTCTTTTTTCCAGGAAAAAAGTACTACTACCTGCAAGATACAGCTCTGAGAGGATGGGGGTAAAGGACTAAGTGAGACAATCAGATATTGCTCAGAAGATCACAAACTACAACCTGGACTTTAAGACTATGGCACTTTTCAAGTACACATCTGCCCCTCCTTCTCCCACTGATGCTGTTTCCCTGAGCTAAGGGCCCTGGCAAGACAGGGATTCATGAAGACATTCCCAACTGGGTAAGGACTCTGACAGGAACACACTTAACCTTTTTGCTTTTTTACTGGCACATTATCATCTTCTGACAACAAATCAGATGAAGTATGAGGTGGCGTTTTAACTCCACAGCCCTTTTCACGGAGGGTTTTGGTGACATCATCTAAATCATCAGAGTCTTTGGGGGGGCGATAGTTAGCCACATGGTCCACTCGGATTGTCCTTCCTTTTATCTACAAGAAGGAGTCACAGGGTTAGCACAGCCACAGACAAGCCTCCCAAGCAACACGGGATAGCAGTGAGCCCCACTGTCAGGGCTACTGTTTGACATAACGTGACGTGACGTACCAGGAGCCACCTCAGCCAGACAGAACTATGTCTTACTCTGCTTCACTGACCTTGATTCCGTTAAAGTTGTCAACGGCAAGAATAGTGCTTCTCTGATCTTCGTAACAAAGAAAGCAGAAGCCTTTGGACTTTCCCGTCTTCTTGTCCCGCACCAGATTAATGTTCACAACCTCTCCATACCTGAAACACACGATTAGCAGCCAGAACGGCCGCAGGGAACGTGCAGAGGGCCTCGGGGCCTGCAGAAGGGCAGGAAGCAGAGGCAGAGCACGTCCTGCTCCACTCCGAGGGATCCCACCGTGCCACCAGCACAACCAGGCCCTGAAGGGTAGCGAGGGCAGCGCCACTTACTGCGAGAACACGCAGATGATGTCCCCTTCGGTCAGCTCGTAAGGCAGCCCGCCTGCAGAGGAGAGGCGTGCGGCGGCACCGAGCGAGGCAGCCGCCGGGCCGGGGCCCAGCGCGCGGAGCCCCCCCCCAACCTCCCCGGAAGGGCGCGCGCGTGCGCAGCAGGCCC
>NW_020449841.1:714258-717304 GCF_003343035.1 Apteryx rowi | reverse complement strand
CGGCGGCGGCCCGCCCTCCCTCGCCCCCCTCCCGCTCAGCCGGGCGGCGGCGCCCCTCGCCGCCCCTCAGCTGTGCCGGGCCGCGCCGCGGCCGCACGTACCGACGAAGACCCAGGCGCTGTCCTTGTACTCGGCGTGCCACGACACCGCCTCCTGCACGCCCAGCTCCGCCTCTCGCGCGTTCAGCTCGTTGATCAGCTTCACCTTCGTCAGTGGGCTGGGGGCGACGGGCACCGTTAGCACCAAGGGGGCGGGGAGGGGGGGCTGTCTTCTCTCCCCCACGCTCCCCGCAAACTTACTTCATGGTGACAGCGGCGCGCACTGCGCCTGCGCCCGCCGCCTCCGCGCATGCGCGTCGCGCGGCCCGGGCGCTGCCCCCACCCCGCTGCCGCGCATGCGCGCCGCGCCGCGCGAAGCACCACCAGCGCCGATTGCAGCCACACAGACTTTATTGGTAACAGTGACAGGGGGAGGCGGCGCGGCGGCCCCGCTCCCGGCCCTCCGAGCCGACTCGCTCAGCACGGGCAGGAGTTTTTACCGTTGGCATCTTGCGTGAGCTCCAGTTTCTGCACCCTGCCCTGCTGCCTCTCCACATCTCGGTAGAGCAGCGACTTCTGGGCCTTCAGCCGGCAGGCCAGGCACATGAAAATGGACTCCACGTTCTGGCTCTCCTTAGGGTCCTTGGCTGAGGTCTCGAACAGCAGCATGTTGTGAGCATCAGCGAATTTCAGGGCCATGCTGGATGGCACTTGGATCAGTTCCTTTAAGTCACACTTGTTCCCAACAAGCACCTTGGGCACAAGGGGGGGCACCGCGTGCCCGTTGCACTCCTCGATCCACATCTTGAGGTTGGTGAAGGACGTCATCTTCGTGACGTCGTAAACGAAGACAACAGCATGCACATTGCGATAGTAATGTTCTACCATGCTCTTCCGAAACCTCTCCTGGCCAGCCGTGTCCCACACCTGGACCTAGAAAGCAAAGCACAGCATTCTTGAGGCAGACAAGAAGGAAGCTTATGGGAGCACCAAGCGTCCACCCCTAAAACCAGGGCTTGCTGTCTCAGGAGCAGGTTGGTTTGCCGAACTACAGTAGGAAGATGCAGGAGACAGCTACATCCTATTAGACAAGCCAGGATTGCTAGATGAGTTACATAAGCTTCTGGGCATGTGTCCACAGTGCCCAAGACCGTATGTGGCAGTGCCTATGCCCAAAAGCTTGTGTAATTCAACCAGCAATCCCAGCTCAGTTAGTAAGAGAGATCATGTCAGCACTTTCATTCACCTTCAGCATTCACAGACAAATGCAAGGCTCTGCGCAGCAAATCCCATTCCCAGCCACCGCAGCTGAGTCCAGCACAGTCAAGAGAAGTAGCCACACACTTTCGATCCTTGTGCTCTGAGTGAGGAATGTCACTGCCTGATGGCTGGGTCTTGGTGAAAGACATACCTGACTTTCAAACGCCTTGTCAGGCATCCCTCCTACAGCACTCAGCTGCTGGACTGCTCCCTGCTTCTTATCCTCTTCCTAATGCACTTGACCATCATCCCCACCACAGAAACGAACTGCACAAAACACTTCCCATTTCAGAAACATTCTTGTAGCAGATTGGGACATTGGTCTGCCTAATCCTATGCCATAAAAGAGAACCCCAACAATTACGCAGTGGTATGTACAGAGGAGGCAGGGCAAAGAGACTGGTCTCCCTGCTGGTCCTCACAGGCAGTGCCGTGAAGCCTGGAATTGGCAATTTCTAAACAAGAGCCTCTTGTTAACCTCAAACCACCTTACACCCCGTCAAGGCAGTGCCTGCCCCAGAGTCCTTCAGAGGGGAAAAATGATGGCAAAAAAGAGCTGCTGCTCATTCACCAATTCCATGCCAATCCATGGCAGGCCATTTGATTTGGGTAGAGCAGGAGAGGGAGAGTATGTCTCCCATCTCTCAACCCTCCTCTTGCACTTCCCTGTTAGACGTGCTCCCAGCAGAAGGCCAGTTTGTTGTACTACCCTCCAGTCCTGCCTGTTGGAGCACAAATAATATCAAACAGTAGCAAGCCTAGCACTGCTTTCAGGCTAGTGGTGGTAAAACAGGCTTTATGCCAGCCTGCGCTACAGCTTACAACAACACATATCTGTGTTGTTGGATGGAGCTGGGGAAAGCAGGGGGGAAATCAATAACTCTTCTTTTAAAAAAAAAAGTATTTCATGGACAGTTTAAAAGCACAACTAAAATTCCAGTTCTAGTTCTTATCAACCAGTATTAGCTCTAATTTCACTGTGATTAGTCCCTCAACTTTTGATCATCCATCTGTCAACAAAGCAGCAATATTTGTTTCTTCCAGCAGGCTGTCTTGCACGCAGACTGCCGGTGGTGCTGATCCACGTAATCGGGCAGGCCAAGATCAGCTGCAAACTGTGCTTCTCAAGCTGTTTCTTACCAGCTGCTGTTGATCTGCAGATCTGCTCTGACACATCAATCGGAGCTCTTCAGGTCTGAGCTAATGAATTTCTTACAGTTGTTACACTGGTCTACGCACAGCAAATCAGTTCTGTTCTAGTTCGGCCAAAATCACATCCTTGTAGTGCTTGCTAACTCCAGCCTGGGATGGTAACATCACAGGTGTCAAGCCCACTGAAGTCAGCCAGCGTCCTGGCCCCCTGGCACAGCCACCACCAGCCTCCAGCAGTCTGCTTCCCCGAAAGCACACGCGTTTCTGCATATGGCTCATTCCTCCAGCGCCCCTGGAGTGTCGCCCCATGCGCTGTCCTGTGGTCCACCTCCTGGAGCCGGAGGCAGTCCCGACACTTGGGAGATGCACCTGTGTCGGATGTCGGAACAACAGGACAATGGCAATATTTCACCCCGAGCTATTGTTCCAGACTCCCTGCAGGCTCAAGCAAACAGTGGAGCCGTGGAGCTCGGGAGATGTCTCTGCAAGACGAGAATGAAAAATCCTCCCAGGGCCCGGTGCTCAGGGCTGCATCTGGAACCGAAGGGCCGCTGAGTGCTGCCCCGGGGGCCAACGTGCGGCCCCGCCGCGGCCGG
>NW_020449841.1:703580-713892 GCF_003343035.1 Apteryx rowi | reverse complement strand
CGGGGCCCGGCGGCCGCCCGCCGCCGCCCGCCGCCATCCCGCGCCGCCGCCTCACCGCCTCATGGGGCCGCGCCGCCCCGCGCCGCGCACAAAGGCTGCGGCTGCGGCTGCGGCTGCGGCTGCGGCGGGCGGAGCGGGATCAGGTGGTCGGTGCACACGGAGAGCGGCGGCCCGCCCCGCCAGCGGGCACCCGCACCGGCCCGGCCCACCCCGACAACGGGCACCGCGCCGGCCCCGGCCCGCCCCACGCACCGGCACCACCCGCTGTTCCCGCCAGTCCCTGCTTTGTGGAGACACAGCCAGTGTCACAGCAACATGGGCACAGAGACACAGCTGGTGTCACACCTGTCAGGACACAGAGACACAGTGTCACACCAGCATGGGCACAGAAACATGGTCGGTGTCACCCCAGCATGGGCACAGAGACACAGCCGGTGTCACACCATGGGCACAGAAACATGGCCATTGTCACACCAACATGGGCATAGAAACACAGTTGGTGTCACACCAATGCGCGCACAACAAACTGATGTCACAGCAACGTGGGCACAAAGACACAGCCAGTGTCCCACCAACATAGGCCCAGAGACACTGTTGGTGTCACACAAATATCACCACAGGGACATGACCATTGTCCTACTTGCCAGGGCAGGGAGACACAGCCGGTGTCACGCCAATATGGGCACAGAGACACGGTCGGTGTCACACCAGTGTGAGCACGGAGACACAGCCAGTGTCAAACCTGATAGGGCATGGAGACACAGCCAGTGTCACTCCAACATGGGCACAGTGACATGGGCAGTGTCGCACCTGTCAAGACTTGCAGACACAGCCAGTGTCACACCGACACGGGAACAGAGACACGGTCATTGCCACACCAATATGGGCACAGAGAGATGGCTGGTGTCAGGGCACAGAGACACAGCCAGTGTCACACCAACACAGGCATGGATACAATGTTGGTGTCACACAAATATTGCCACAGAGACATGGCCATTGTCCCACCTCTCAGGGCATTAAGACACAGCTGGTGTCACACCATTATGGGCACAGAGAAGCAGCTGGTGTCACACCAGCGTTTCTCTGTATTGTGGAAGGTGTGACACCGGCTGTATCTCTGTGCTTGTGTTGGTGTGACCCCAGCAAAGTCTCTGTGCCCATTTTGTTGTGACACCGGCTATGTCATGGTGCTGACGTTGGTGTGACACCAGCTGTGTCTCTGGGCAGATATATTTGTAACACCGGCCACGTCTCTGTACACACATTGCTGTGACACCAGCTATGTTTCAGTGCCCATACTGGTGTGGCACCAGCCATGTCTCTGTTCCTTGATGGGTGTGACACCGGCTGTGTCTCTATTCTGATGTTGCTGTCACACCACCCATGTGCATGTGCCCATGTTGGTGTCACACCATCTGTGCCACTGTGCCCTGACTCGTGACACTGTCTGTGTCTCCCTGCCCTGACAGGTGTGACACCAGCTGTGTCTCTGTGCCCATGTTGGTGTGACACTGGCTGTGTCTCTGTTCTCACATTGATGTGACACTGGCTTTGACTCATTGTCCTGACAGGTGTGACAATGGCCGTGTCTCTGTTCTGATATTGTTGTGGCACCAGCTGTGTGTCTGTGCCCTGACAGGTGTGACACCAGCCACTGCTCTGTGCCCATGCTGATGTTACACCAGCTGTATCTCTATGTCCATGTTGGTGTGACAGCAGCTGTGCCCTGACTGGTGTGACATCGGCTTTGTGTGCCCATGTTGGTGTGACACTGGCAGTGTCTCCACATCCTGACAGGTGAAAAATGGCCAATATAATGCCACTATTGGCACAGAGACACAGCTGCTGTCACACCAACATGGACATAGAGACACAGCTGGTGTAACACCAGCATGGGCACAAAGCAATGGCTGGTGTCACACCTGTCAAGGCACAGAGACACAGCTAGTGTCACACCAATGTAGGTACAGAGTCATGGCAGATGTCACACCCAGGTGGGGCAGAGGACACCTGGCCCAGTGGCTATTTGCCCGCTCCCAACTCCTGGCTCCCCATAGGACAGTACCACTGAGGAGCAGGAGTAGGAGCAGGAGCAGGAGCAGAAGCAGGGCACGGCAGCTTGCCTTTGACCACAGGAAGACCACGGCTAATCTTTTTGGAAAGGGGAGCGCTGTGCTCCCACAGGACAGTCCAAATCGCTCACATGGGGAGCCCAGGAAGGACAGACTGCCCGGCTCCTCATGCCTTCACAGCCTCTGCCCTGGAGCCCTGCGGCACACCGGAGCAGCGAGAGCAGCATGACACGCACCCTGTGGGCCACCTCCCCTGGACAGGCCAGGGACCAGCAGGGCAGGCAAGCAGTGACAGAGGTGAGAGATGGTTGAGGGAGACCAGTTTAAGGGCAGTGCTGGGAACTGGGGGACAGAATCACCCACATGCTTGAGGGCTCATCACTGCCCAGGCAATAGCTTATGATGCCAGAATGACCCTCTTTGTATATGGCTTGGCAGCCCCAACCAGGGGTGCTGCTGCCTTTGGGTTGCAGGGTGCTCAGAGGATGATCTGTGTCCTGATCAGTGAGCAGAAGGGACCCCAAGCAGGCTGCAGCAGCTTGCATGGATGATCTGGGCCAGGCAGAGTCATGTATGCTGGGCCTGGTGAGATGTGCAGAGAAAGGGGGGGGGCCTGTGGCTGCTGTTCTGCAGCTCCTGTGGAGGAGCTGGGCTCCCCACCTTTCTCCCTGGCTCTTCTGGGGGTGTGATGGAGCTCCTAGCTGCTGCTGTCAGCTTTGGAGATGACAAGGAATGGGCTGAGGTCTCGCTTATCCCCATGATTTGTGGACAGAGCAGGGCAACAGGTCCTCTGCAAACCTCTGCTTGGATCCATACCTAGGTAGTGGGGGCACTGAGGTTTGCAGCCTGAATGAGGAAGGGATGGTTAGGGGCAGGAGTGAGGGGAATCAGGTAAACTGCATGGGGCACAGCAAAAAGAGGGGTACCACTGCCAGAAGAGGATGTGAAAGAACTCCAGAGCTTGGCTTTCTTCTCACAGCTAATATGAAACAGGGTGGGTGGTGTGCTGTGGCACAGGGAGAGAAGGGTAAAACGCAGAATTGCAAAGGCAGTAAGAGGGAGAAGTGACCCTTTGCTGTGTCTGCAGAGGCCTAGAGTGCTCCAAGGTGAGGCTGCTCCTGCTGCCCTGATAAGGCAGCCCAGGCAGCTCCAAAAGAGATCATAGCCCCCTAAAATTGGCCCCTGATACAAGGCCCCTGCAGTGCAGGCACTTGATGGGAAATAAAGGAGCCAAAGGCTGGGAAGGATTTGCCAGAGGTCCCCAGGTTGTCCCAACTACCCCAGGATATCAGAGGAAATCAGCAGCCTTGTTCCAGCATCACTGAAATGAAACCAAGAGAGTGCAAGAAACCCCACAGCAAGCAGAAAAGACTCATAAACAAGAGTATGCCTGAAACAAAGATTCTCCCCTCCTTTCAAGTTTGTTCCCGTTCACAGATTTAGCTGAGCGAGACTACCATTTCTAACCTCTATACCATACTGCCTCACATACTGGATTCTCTCCAATGTCATGCAGAAGAGATCACCCCTGTCTGGGCTCATGCCTCCAGCAGCTGATCTGAGGATTTGGTCCGTAAAGGAAGCTCAGCCAGTACAGCCAACAGATCCACCTGGACTATGTCCCAGAGATGTTATCAGGAGAGCATCAGTGATTACCCACCTTGTCCTGTCCCAGCCAAAAACCTCTAATGGAGTCAAGGTGACACGAGGACATCAGCTGCAGAGCTCAGCCCTCTCCCTGTGGGTGTATAGACAATCAGCACTGAGAGGGCCCAAGGAAAGAGTTTTTCCTCAAGGGCAGTTTAGGGACTCTTAGAGACTCAACCCCAATGACAGCCTCTCCTCAGGAACTCCATATGGGAACCCCCTGCCAAGTTCTACAAGTGCCACCATCATTCTCTGCATGGGAGTTGCACCTAATATTCTTTTTCTGGATCAAGCAATCTCATTTGCCCAGAACCTTATAGTCTTTTTAAATGGAAGGCTTGCTTCTAGCTGCTGGGAATAACCCAGGTACAATCTCCACCCCTCCACAAACCCAGGCGTCCCACTCCAGTGGCAAGTCTGACATCCACACCCCACTTATCTGCAGTCATGTAGCCTGTCTGCTACATGAGGCACGACTCCCAGCACTGAGAGTCTATCGCTGGCCAAGATGCCCTCCCAGCCACTGGCAGAGCACTCTGCCAGGTAGCACTGCTGCTGCCCAGCAGGAAAGCTCCCATACTTCTGATCCTGTGACTTCTCAGCAATTCCACTCTCCTTGCTCTGACCTTACATCAGTTCCAGGCCCTTCACTCCAGCTTTTCTGCTTTAGGCCGATTCAGACTGGTGCTGCTGTCCCAGATCTCCTGTTTTTCCATGACACTCAATATGGAGAGATTCCTGGAACAAGCAAGTTGGGGAGCTGCTGTCTCTGGAACAGATTGCTGAGGGAACTGGCTTCCACATTCATGCTGAAATGTGCTTAGCAGAGTACCTGACTTGCTCCTCAGATCAGAAAAGAAAGTAAAGGGGCCAGGAAGGAAGATATGAGTAGGTAGGCAAGAAAGCTCCCAATTGGTGCTTCAAGGCTGTATAGAAAGAGTTCCCTATTTTAAGGGGAAAAATATTTGCCCCTTTTTATGTCCCTTAAAAGACAGCAGGAAAAAAACAGGAGCAATATTTAGGCCCTGGCTGCATGTTCAGTTTTCTCTGCTACCAACTAAGCTATTTAGGTGTCCCTCCAAGGGGCCAGAGAAGCCTTCCTAGCAGTTGGCCCAGCTCACACAACTGACCTACCCAAGGGTGTCTGCTTCCCAAGTCAGGCAGAGACCTGCACCAATCTCCAGGCAGAACAGCACACCCCTGTTCCGTGCTTTTTTCAACTCATCCACTTTACACCATCACCAAGAGATGGGAAGAGCTTATAAAAAAAATAAATAAATACTTTACAAAGACAATACTTTCAGGGACTTCCTGGAGGCTTTTATTTACAGAAGCTATTTGTCAGAGACTAGAGCCTCTTGTTTTCCATCTGAGACTGTCTTGACTTCTCCAGTCTGTGAAATAAGATGCCAGTGTCAGGTCCAAGCTGTCTCCCTTCAAAGGGACAAGGCTTCCCATTGTAGCGTGGCAGAAATGTCAAATTTAAGAGACTTCTCTCCTCTGGCTCAACAGACAGCCTGGAAAGCAACTTGTCTGCAATGTTTGGGATCACAGGCTGCAGGAGAGTCCCATAGACCCGCAGGCATTCCAGCGTAATGTGGATAATGGTGTCAAGCCAGAGCTTCTCTGCAGGGTCTTTTCGGTCCAGTTTCCAGGGCTTGTGTCTCTGGAAGAAGCCGTTGGTCTCCCTTACGCACAGGGCAATACATTCTAAAGCCTTGTAGATCTGGAAACCTTCAAAATGACTGGCCACCTGCAGAGGCAGAGAAGCCACAGACGCCACCAGCTCATAGTCTTCAGATGAAGCCCTACTCAAGGCTTGCGTCCCATCATAATCTGAAATCTTTGGAAAACAAGACTCTGAGAAACATGGGTAAGTGTTGCTGGGGTTGATGCTGAGGGCTGTTGAACGATTCAGAAGCCCCCCAAGCGCATCTGCCAGTTCTGAATTCACTAGCTTAACAACCTTTTCATCATAATAGTCACAATCCCGCTCAGGCACGCCTTGCCTTAGCAGGAAGTACCGAAAACCATCTACTGTGTACTTTCCAAAACAAGAAACAGGGTCAATCACGTTGCCCAGGCTTTTGGACATCTTCTGCCCATGGACAGTCCAGTGGGAGTGCACGCAGATCCGCTCAGGGGGGGCCAGCCCAGCCGCCATCAGCAGTGCTGGCCAGTAGACAGCATGAAACTTGAGGATGTCCTTGCCCACAACATGGTGTGCAGCAGGCCACCACTCACTGTGTGTCTCAGGGTAACCCACAACGCTCAGATAGTTCACCAAGGCATCCACCCATACATAAATTGTTTGAGTTGGGTCACTGGGGACAGGGATACCCCACTGTAACCGGCTTCTCTCACGAGAGACAGACAAGTCTGGCAGGTCCTCCTCCAGCCAGTGGAGCACTTGCTGATAGAAAGGAACAGGGGAAATGACACGTGGGTTGTCCCGGAGCCACTTCTGTAACGGCTCCTGAAATTCAGAGAGCCTGAACATGTAATTCTCCTCTTTGGTCCAGTGCACCTGAGAACACAGGAGAGAAAAGAATTACAACCCAGATGAACAATTTTATAATCTGCACACAGCATTTCTGGTATGGATTTTGTCACATGATGCTGCATTTGCATTTGGGTGTGCTCCCCACCACCCGTGGAGTCCCTGGGGTCCTTCTATGACTAGTGGGAACCTCCTCTCCTAAATCCTAAAATACCAGCTCCCTGGGATGACATGTAAAGATTTAGGCACTCAGAATGGTTCAGCATTCTGCTTTTAAAGATCCTTGGGCCCCCAGGGCAGGAATACCTTTCTACGTGCCAGATTTATCTGCCATCAGGCAAGAATTACAGAGACAAGAATACATTTCCTTAAAAACACAGCCTTGCAACAATGCTACAGAACCATAAGAAGACAAAGCGACATGAGCCATTGTTAATTACTGCCTTACTAAAGATCCTAGTGGGTGCCTTAGTTTCTCTCCTAGCTGCTGCCTCCCTCTTTTCCCCCAGTTTAAGCTTCAGTGCATCTTAGCTGCTAACCTTGATAGGCCATACTGGTACAAACAGATTTACAGTCATGTAAAAGCACTGACAGCATTTCTCCCACACATTTAAGTTCATTAAATTACACCTCTAAAACAATGAAAACTTTGCAGATAGATAAGGTATGACTGAACTGTGTAAAGGCACTCTAGATCTATGGCTAGGCCAGGAATTCTTGTATTTAAAAATTAAGCAAGGCTCCAAAATAATGGAGGCATCATGCAGGGCAGAGTTGCAGTTTCTAGCACTGAACCCAACAGCTTCTGACCGAGCCAGAAAGTGCATCACTCATTACAAGCAACAAAGAATCTACCACACCTCAAGGCAAGATGGCCTAAGGAATAATTAGTCTCTGTGGTATGAAACTACACTTCGTGGCACAGTTGAATTTGTCTCATTTCAGCTAATAGCTGCCGCTACCTTTGCTTGCCAAATTAAAAGGTCACCCCAAAAGAAAAACTCTTCCCTACACAAATCATGAGTGAGTTTCAAAATGTTTTTTCCTGAATTCTTTATAATTTTTCATAATCTTTTCTGATTTCTGGATCCCATATCTCAGCACTCTGTCCAGGAGTAACACTGCATACAGAGGTGATACCATGTCCTCCGTCCAATATTCCCTTTTAAACAAGCCAGTGATCCTTTTGGTCATAACTCGGGATAGAAGAGCCAACTTGGCAAACTGGGAACTGCAGTCCTTTCTTCCAAAATGCTGACCAAGTCTGGTGCTTTGCTCTGAAGAACCCTCCTCAGGTCACCTGCCAAGTGCTAAGAGCAGTTAGCCAACTGCAGAAAAGGTGCAGTTGAAGAGCAGTACAAAGCAGTTCAGTGGGAAGAGGAGAAGAGTTTATAAATAGGCTGTCTCCTGAGAACAGGTAAGTTAGAGCCTGCAGCATACAGAGAGACTGGTAAAGGGCAGAGTAATTCTAACAACGTTTAAAACCAGTGTCTCTGTTCAAGGTTTGTCTGCGGACAATTAGTGGAATATCCTCCCTGCAGAGAAATCTGAGTAGCATCTCTCTGGACCTTCAAACAACCCTGATCTTAGGGGCATAGGATAATTCAGGTTGGAAGGCATCTCTGGAAGTCTCTAGTCCAACCTCCTGCTCGCAGCAGGGTCAGCTATGGGGTCAGACCAGGTTACTCAGGGCTTTAGCCAGTCAGGTCTTGAAAACCTCCAAGGATGGAGACTGCATATCCTCCCTGGGCAGCCTGTTCCACTCCCTGACTGTCCTCATGGGGAAACAGTTTCTCCTTAAATCCAGTCTGAACCTCTCTTTTTTTTTTCAACTTAAGCTCATTCTCTCTCATCCTCCTGCCATGCACCACTGGAAGAATTTGTTCCATCTTCTTTATGACCTCCTTGTAGATATTGAGGAGCTTCTGCCATTAGGCCCTCCCTAAGCCCTGTCTTCTCCAGGCTGAAGAAGCCCAGCTCCCTCAGCCTCTCCTCACATGACAGCCTCCTGACCATCTTGTTGGCCTCCCCTGAACTTGTTCCAGTTTACTGATCATTTTCCCTGTACTGGGGGACCCAAAACTGGATGCAATATCTAGATGCGTTCTAATGAGGGCTGAATAGAGGGGGATAATCACTTCCCTCGAACAGGCAATGCTTCTGTTCCTATAGCCCAGGATAATCCTGTTGGCTGCCTTTGCCTTCAGGGTGCATTGCTGGTTCATGTTCAGCTTACTGTTTACCAAAACCTCCAGGGCCTTTTCAGCAGAGCTGTTCCTTGGCCAGTCAGTCCCCAGCACCTCATCAGAAAGAGAATCACTGCAGCCCCACATGCACCAACTGTCTCTAGGCTGGATCCGAGCAATGAACAAAAGACAGAAATGCAGTTCCTCTCCCAGTAAATACAGAACAGCACAGTCCTTGGTCCTGCACCAGCATTTCCCAAAAGAGGGCATCTTTTCACTGTATAGGTAAACTACCACCGCGCACCAGAATGAACCTTCACAGGGAGTCCACAGAATCAGAGCAGTAGGGGTGGGAAGGGCCCTCCACATTGCACACTCACAGTAGGGCTCTTGCCAGCACCAGTCCAGGGTGGCTGGGGCTTTGCCCCACAGAGGTGGGGAACCCCCAAAGGTGGAGCTCCCCACATATCCAGGGAGCCATCCCAGGGCCATGCCACTGTCCTGGAGAAGGAGCTTTTGCTAATGCCCAATCTGATGTCCACAGCACAGCTTGTGGCTTGACTCCTTTGCCTAGTGCCTGGCACCACCGAGAAGCATTTGGCTTTGTGGTCTTTGTAACTGCCTTGCAAGTAATTGTAGGCTGCTATTAAATCATCCCTTCAACTCCTCTTTGCCAAATTAAAACAGCCCAGCTCCCTCTACCTCTTGTAGGTCTGTGTTCTGTACCCCTGACCATCTTGGGAGCTCTCTGCTGGCCCCTCTCCAGCCTCTCTGCATGATAAATGACACAAACACACACTAATAGGGTGAAGAGGGAGGATAATTCCCTGCAAAACAGTCTCTGATATCTCAGTGGGTACCAACCCCCAAAATCTGCTAGGACAAAGTGACAGACAGGTAGGCAGAGTGTACTTTGGACTGCCTAAACTTAACATGAAAGGTGCAGGTACTGTTACCTGATGGCCAGTCTCCAAAGACACCTTGCACATGCGTCCCTGGGTGTCCCTGCGGTCAGCAAGCTGGCTCTCGGGCAGGAAGCACTCTTCGGGGGTGCAGTACCAGCCCTCGTATGACCCTTTGTAGAGTGCCCCGCGGTCCTGGAGGGCAGCCCAGAAATGCTGCACGGCTCGCTGGTGGCGGGGCTCGCTGGTGCGGATGAAGTCGGTGAAGGAGACAGCTGCCTGGGTCAAGGCCTGGCGGAACAGCCCCGACACCTGGGCACACAGCTGCGGCGGTGACACTCCTGCTGCCACCGCAGCCTGCTGGATTTTCAGCCCGTGCTCGTCAGTCCCTGAAATGCCGGAGAGACACGAGTGCCATGATGGTCAAGTGGAGGAGAGACAGGGGCTGGCCTTCCCCTGCCGCTGCTGGGGACACGGGGGAGCTGCGCAGCCGTGCGGAAAAGCCCCAGGGACACGGGGCCCGCGGGCGGCCCGAGGATTATATGAAACCCGAGACAGCAGGGAGCCGCGGCAGCCCCGGGACACGAGCCCCGGGACCCCGGGGCAGCCCCGGGACACAGGGCGGATGCAGAGAGGGGCACCCAGGAAACCCGAGGCCGAGCCGCGGGGGAAGACCCGGCCCAGCGCCCGGCAGGCCTCGCTCACCCGTGGAGAGGCGGCCCGGGGCGGCCCCGCGGAGGCGGCGGTGGCGGTGCAGCGCGTCCGCCAGCAGCGCGGAGTAGAGGTGCCCGATATGCGGCGGCGCGTTGGCGTAGAAGATGGGCGTGGAGAGCAGCACACCGGGGCCGGGGCCGGCGGCACCCCGCAGCCCCCGCGCGAGGCTGCGCAGCGGCCGCAGAGGCATGGCAGCCGGACCATAGAGGCGAGGGGCGCAGAGCGGCCGCCTCGGAAGGCGGGGCGGGCAGGGGTATGCCAGCGGCGGCCAATGGGAGCGAGGCGGCGAGT
>NW_020449841.1:677355-703132 GCF_003343035.1 Apteryx rowi | reverse complement strand
GGGAGGGCCCGGGGCCGGGGGCTGGCGGGGCTCGGCCGGCGCCGCGTGGCCGGGCTGGCTTTGTCTCGCCGTCCCGGCGGGCGGCGGCTCGTTACAGCACGGCCGTGCAACCGCGAGCCGTGCCAGTCCCTGCCCGCGAGGCGTCCGGTCCCGGCCCGCTTACCCGTCCCTGGGCCCCCGGTGGGGTCAGACTGGGCCAGCTGGCACCGGTTCCTCCCCGGGCTCCGCGGCTCAGGGGCCTCACCGGGAAGAGGCGGTTTCTCTTCAGCCGCCACCATAACTTTCTCCTCCGTGAACTTGTCTGGTTGGCAGTTGAAGGCGCGCCGGCCTCCGGTACCACAGCGCCCAGGCCGGGTGCTTCCGTGGCTTAAACGTGCTGCATGTGGACCTGTCCCCCGCTGCAAGCATGCGGTTTTCCCTACTTCTTTGTCTGAAAGCAGCAACAAGCCATGGTTCCTTGTACAGTTAAACAAATTAGGGTTTATAATCATAATTTTCCAAAATTGCCACTTGTTTAGGGGATCTTAGTTCTTGTTAGCTGCATATAGACCAAAGTTTCAATGACATTTGGCACTACTCAATTATGGGGTGATTTCACAGGAACAATTTTGGCAGTAAAATCAGCGTAGAGGAGTCCACTCCCCTTATTTGTGCCAGCAGAACTGACTGTTCAGTTGTGCTGTGAACCACATCAAGGAAGCTACGTGAATGAAACATAATGTGGTGTTGGGACTTCTTTAGCTGGACCTATTGTGCTAGCAGCATGCTGGAGTGTGCCAAGAGGTGGCAGAGGTGCAAATGCTAAGCTCCCAAACACTCTTTTAGGAAACCATAACTTTAGATGGAATTATTTAGTGTATTTGTTTCCATTTGGGTGCTTGTAATTGTCTGTGGCTTGAACTCACAAATATATGTATTTAGGCAGGCAAAGAGATTGCATGGGTTTAGCAATTTGCATGTCACTTGATTATTGAGGCAGCAGAAGTTGCTCTGTGCATGAGATGGGAACATGTTCTGCAGAACAGTCCAACCACTTTGGCGGGCTTCAGCTGGCTAGTTGTGTTGTAAACACAATGTTCAGAGGAATCGTTGCGATACTGTACTTAGATACCTAATTTGGATAGGCTGGAGTATGTGATTAAACCATAGTAAAATAAAATGTTGTTCAGCTGTTCAGGTAGATGTGCTCTGTGTGATAACTGCTTTACTTGAGAAGTTTGCTGGTAGTTGTCTTCATCAGAACTGGCAACCCTTGCTACTCCTTTTCCTTTGGGATGCCTCTTCTGTTGACAGAAGTTTCTTTCTTTTGGTGATTTAACTCGGTACCTCATTGGACAAGCTATGTTGGCAAAAGGACTTTTTGGCCATGTAACCATACCTACTGTTTATCCTAACATGGTTATGTAACCTCTGCTTATATACTTTGGAGCAAAGTGTATCTAGACCAGTATCTGCCTCTGACAGAAGAGGCCTAGAGAGCCCAGCAAACACACAGTACGCATGCATCTCGGATATATTGTCCCAGTGATCTGCATCACTGAGAGGGTGACAACTTCCTCAGCTGGCAGTAGAGTCTTTATAGCATTTTAGTAGATGTTCCTGCTATTAATTTGTTTAATTACTTTTTGACCTTGCTTATATTTTTGGTAACCACAACAGTATGGCGCAAGTATGTGACCTGGAGCCATTCGTTTTGACAGAGAATAATTCACTACAGTTACTCAGATGTGGTATTGGGCTTTTCAAACAAGTAGCTTATTTACCTTTAGCCTTAGAAATGACTTCATCTCTAGATTTTTAAAACATAACTTTGTATTGACAGTTCTTTTTGTTTTGTCTAATAAATTGTATTCCTTAGGCCACTTGTTGCAGCGCTGGAATGTCCCCATAAAACTACAGATGAGCAGACAAATGGCTAGCTCTGGTGTGCCCGGGGGCAAAGGCGATAGTTCTGTTTTTGTCCTTATTGTGGGCTTATCAACATTAGGAGCGGGTGCATATGTAAGTAGAAAGGTAGTTCATGGAAAGAAGCTGCAATATGTCTCTCCTGTTAAGCAATTGCTGTCTTTCAGCTAATTTTACTTAGCTTTTTACCTCTGTAGCTATTTCTTGCTTTGGAAAACTTCAAGGGGAGCTAATTGAACCTGGCTGGAAATTAACTTCTTATGATCACTTTCTACTGTAATTTCAGTTACCTTTTAGCTTTTTACTATAAAGGTGCTCTTTTTTACATACTATGACTAACCACAGCTCTGTCAGTTGTCTTGTATATGATAGTAGCATGTAGTTCAGGGCAAGTTTGATGGTTCATGCTTTTAATACCAAAGCAAACCATCGTTTGCCAAATCTCAACTCTGATCATCAATGTTTAACTTCTGTAAACCCAATATTGATGAACATACATTTACGTCCCACTCAAAGTTTTAAAAGAATAAAGCTTTTTGGCTAGACTTAGAGAGTAAATCACGTTTCCAGACTGTGAACTCAAGAGTAGAAGATAGTACCTAGAAGTGGATAGGTCCTAAACTTACATGTCTTACAAATCTTTCTGTTTTGAAATTCTTTCTCTTAGAAGATTGTGTTCATCAAAAACTCCAAGTCCTGTTTTTATCCTAATGAAACTCTTCACATGCAGAAGGCTCCTGGGAATTAAATAACATTTCAAAAACAGTACATGGAGGAAAAGTCTCTTAATAGTCCCTTTAAATATTCTTTACTGTGCCCTATTGTCCTTCCATACTTTTTCCATCTGCCAACTCCTGCTGACTTGCAGCAGCTATAGATCTAGGCAAACTAGTCAAGAAAATGTTTTAAAATTATTTACAGACTTGAAAGAGGAGAAAGCATTATTCTGTCATTCAGGAGGAGATTTCCCAGTGTGAAGAGCTTCCTTAGGAAGTGGAACCACACTTTAATTGTGTGGATGTCCATTGAAATCTGTAGGATTGTGCAGCTGCCAAGAAGGCCATGGTAAAACATCTAAAGAAAGGGCCAGAAACCATGGACATGTGTGACCTGTGTCTGAAAGGTTATTTTTAACGTCACTCCTTGGCTGCTGAAAGGCTCAGCATAAAGCAAAATCTTTGTTATTAGTTATAATGAAAAYGTTACTTAGGAAATTGGATCTTTTGAGAGAGTTTATGTTCCCACCTCCCTCCTCCACTCCGCACTGGAAAGCAAATGCCACATCTGAGCCAGATCTTTTATTTTGAATGCAAAAGATGGCTTAAATAGTAAGAGGCCTTCATAATCTGAGTGCTAAAACAGAAGTATATGTGCTTCTGCCTGTAGCAGTGGTGGGGATTTTTTTGTTTGTTTGTTTGTTTTTTGACAAACAAGGTAACTGAAAATGCACTCTGCTTTTCCCAAGGTCTGTTTAATTATGTGTCCTTGATAATACTCAGTACTCTTTCCCTCTCTTCTCTCTCATTGCCTGTCTTCACTTACAGTTCTGCAGTGTCATCATCTAAGATACCCTTCTAGATCACTAACGTCTTCAGGTGTTCCTGGGAAAGCTGGCAGCAACCTACTGTTCTACTTAATTGTAGGAGGAACAGTCACTGGGGCAGGAGCTTATGTAAGATGCTTAAATAAATGTGTTTATTTTATTATGTGATTGGGTGGAGGGTACCTTCCTGTATGTAATACCAAATTAGCCACCTACTCTAACTAAACTGTCTGTGCTCCGTGGCCTCAGATACTTAATTTAAAGGGACATTGTCAAATAATTTAAGTTTGCAGATTTGATTTGCCTAAATAGTCTAGTTCTCAACAGGAAGAATCCCTTTAGAATTAACTTTTATACATTCACTATATCTAAAACTGAAACAAACCCTAAAACTTGTGCAGAACTGGCCATCTTTGTTTTCTAACCAGCAGAGAAGCACAAACTACTTAACATATCTATTCTGACATCAGTAATCTTGGCATACAAGAAAGGAAATAATCAACTAAATTTAAATATACTAGAGAAAAGACAACATACTTATCTACGTTTGTGATCTCTTCAGAGAAGAGCATTAAAACAGCACTCTGTTATCTAGCAAAGTACATAGATCTGTTTCTTATTAGAAAGAACTTGTCATTGTCCCTTTGGAAAAATTTATCCTGAAGACTTGATTTGACATTTTGCATGTATATAGTATCCATTTTTTCTAAGTGATTGGATTTAAGTTGCTGTATGCTGCCCTTCAGACTTGCTTTAAAAAATTCATGGTTCTGCTTCTTGCAAAAGCAGCAGTAGTTTTGTTAACTTTGAGTTTTATATGTTTAAGCATAAAGGTTTTAAAAATATTTTATCTTAATTCTTCTCAACACTGGTGAGTTCTCAGTTTCTGGTACTTTTAACGTTGCTTCAATTCCCTCGATATGCTTTTGTCTGCCTCTGCTCTTCTTCATGCCCTGTATTAAGTTCCTCAGTTCTCATTTGAGACTTTGTCCTTTTTGTGATGTTATGAAACACCTAATCTTGGAGATCAGTAAAATTTGAAATGTCTAGGGAGTAAAAGAGATATCAAATCCTCAAAAGAATTAACTTCTGTTCGAACAGAGTTTGGATGTCATAACACTTTGTTACCTAACAATAAATGGTTTGGTATCAGCTGCAGTATTACCTGTCTTGCCTTTAAATTTAGGAGGCTTTTATTTCATGCTGGAGACATTCTGGTTTTAATACTCTTTCACAATTCAAAATACAGCAATTGGATAGACAGTTGTATTTCAGACTGTCTTGATAGTTTTTTCCTTTTAACTTTCATTGCGTTGATCAGAAATGTAGTGCATATAAGACTTAGATTATCAGCTAAGTGTTGCCTTAAAAATTTGCTTGCTTCCCTTTTATTGACTGAGGGGAAAATATCTTACTGTGACCTGCTTTCAGGTGCTTCATTATCTTTTGCTTCTCTACATTACAAATTTTTCTTGGAAGTTAACATGTTGATCTAAAAGATGTCTCCTTCTTATATGTCTCTAAATTGTATCTCCAGAATAGGCAACCTAAACTTGTATTCTAGGCTGACTTTAATGAAAACAAAGCAAAAAAAAAAAAAAAAGTGACCATTTAGACACTGGAATCTCTTCCAGCTGAAGGCTTTTACTTAGAGCAGCCACACTTCCATTTCCTAAAAGCACTGCTAATGTTAGTGATGTTACCACTGCTAACGTCATGCATGTAACATCTAGCCTAAAGCAAGTTAATGAGGTTGTTTACTTGTTCTGTCCAGCTGCTCTAAGTTTCTGAAGCTGGGAGTCACTTTTTGCCTTGAATTTGCTTTCCTTTTCTGCAGCCTTGTGTCATGCTGTTTGCCATGGCCTAACTTTGCAGAGAGCCTTGAAGTTTGATTACATTTCCTTTGTTGCACGTGGTTCCTCTTGAAACAGGTCTCTAGCCCAAAGACCAAACATCTGCAGAAATCTTTATTGTTTGCTTATGGAAAGCAACCAGACAACTGAGATTCATCACAGCATAAATAGAGCAGATCCATTGCTGAGTGTGTTCCTCTTGTAGCTGTGTATACCTACTTTTACTGGCTTTTCTGAGCAAGCAGGTTAGACAAAAGCCTATCGGGGGGTAGAAGTAGAATGCTGCCTCGATGCTGTAACACATACGAAGCAAGTATCTCCTTTTCTGCTTCCAGGTATACAAAACATTGAAAGAAAACAAAGAGCGATTCACTAGCCGTGTCACTACAATAACTACACGATCCGAAGAAAATGAATCGGCTACTTCCGGTGGGTACTAACCTGCTAGTTTTAAGTTTGGGTCTTTTTTTCATAAGCTGCTAACTTGGAACCTCTGAAACAAACTGAACAAAGCACGTGTGAAAACACAGATCAGCATAAGCTGTGCCTTCAGAGCATTTTTGCTTCTCAGTGCATTCTGTTGTATGTGAATTCCCATGTCCTCCCAGCATAGAAGATGGTGCTAGCTTTCCTTGATCTAAAACAAACCCCTATTTTACAGATGATCATAATGATAATGTAGGTGGTCTCTCGAGGCTCCTTTCTGCTATTTAAGCCTTCTGTGCTAAAAGGAGAAGAGAAAAGAGTTAGCCCTGCTTTGGGCATTTGCTCTTACCCAATCTGACGAAGACACTGTGATTACAAGGGGGTAGCATGATCTGCCAGCGCAGAATCCTCTGTGCTGTGCCACTTGCCTGTTCCATGCATGGGGGATGAGCAAGCAAGGGATATCATGCTTGGGCAATGTGTGGAGAGAGGAACCAGGACAATTAGTGCAGCTCTTGATGGTGCGTTGCAGGCTATACGTGGCCCACAGGCTGCCTACTGAATGTCTCTTAATGCATGAGATCCCAAGCTGCAGTGTCTGGACAATTGGGCCAGAGGATCATATTTCATAATAAGAGAGTGGCTTTGGGTCATGGAAGACTGGGTGTATTATGTCACTGTCGTATTGAACCAACAGAAAGAATATTCTGGAGACAGGACAGAAAACTGATTGCTTTGGTTTGGGGGAGGGGATAAAACATTTATATCAAGATTGAGGTTGGAGGAGAGAGAGCTGAAGGTTAAATGTTGAAGCAGAGGTCTTGGTAAGTCTGTTTCTGGAGGCTTTCCCTCTTTATAGTGGAGAACCCATTAATCCTATGGTTTCCTTGAGTCAGCCTTGAACTGTAGTTTCCCAAATGTATCCTTGTTAGCTTGTGCCTTACTGAATTAAGTCACTATGTTTTCTGTTTCAGATGCAGACCCTGCCTCTCGAGGCACAGCAGGTGAGGTGAAATTATCTTGATGGTAATATTTGACTGTTTTATTCTTAGATTCAATTTAGCTGCATGTTGCTTAGAAACAGGACCTGCATGTGGGAGGAAATGCATTCTGGTAGGAACTCAAAAGTTGGTCTCTTGGAGTATAATTAAAGAAAAATATACCTTGGGATTGTTGGAGTGATTTTAAGATCTCCTTTACTTTCATATAGACTGTTCACTGAATGGCCAGTGCAGAGTTTTGGTCTTGCTCACAGTTGATTCATGTCCTCAAAGGTAAAGAAGAGATTGAACTAGGTCAAACACTTGGCAGCTCGTATTTTCCAAATAATCCTGTCATTCTTCTCCAATTTAAATGACACCCAGGTCATGTAGAACTCTATGAGGTCTTTTATCCTGGTGTTCCGAATAATCTTTTGGGTATGTCACTCTTGCTAACTCAACAAAATGTCACTTACTGTAAAACCTGAATGTTGAATCTCTAATGCATTGTTTGGCCAGAGTAGAGGCCAAACATATTTTTGACTTCCTGGGTGTACTCTCTAGAGAATGTCCTGATCTTATCTGAAGCTTCTGAAATTGCATGTTGAATGCCAGATGTGAGCTCTGTGGGTCTTTGACTTTACAACCACTTCATCCAGCTGTGTAAATATAAGCAGCATAAGTAGATTGATTTATAAAATAAAGCTTTTGAAAGTCTGCTAGACAAGTAGCACCTGTTCAGTGAGAACTAATAAGGCTTGAAACCTGTTAACAGGCTGTCCTAACAGTTGTATTTCAAGCTTGTTRTGTATAACATTTTGATTCCTCCTTTCTTAAACCACAGAGAAGAGGATCTGTAATAGATGAGCAAAAGCCATGTGATGGAAGCTGTGCTGCTGGGTATTCCAAAACWCTGCAATTGCTCTTAGGCTTGTCTGTGCAGATCTAACTTTAAAAAAATCGTCTGTGGAAATCTGATGGTTTGACTCTGATTTATGCGAGGAGCTAGCTCTGAGTGAAGAAGCAGCAGGTTCTCAAGAAATATTTTGGGGTGGAAGGAAAGGGGAGGACAAGGTATTTGTAGGGCAGTCTGCCAAAGTCTGTACGTGAAAGGCAGCTGATGACATACTCTGTTCTTTGCGCTTGGGCAGTTTTCCCTGCTGTATTTGCAGTAAACTGTCCAATCTGTCACCTGCAGCTCCAGGAGCTCGCCCTGAGGTCCCATCTCACGTTCCTTTCCTGCTAATTGGTGGAGGAACTGCTGCTTTTGCTGCTGCCCGATCCATTCGGGCTCGTGACCCTGGTGCCCGGGTAAGAGATGCCCTGTTCTAGAGCTGTGTGGATGGCTGAATACCATGCTTGCTTCAGAGCTTTTGTGGTGTGTTTTGACATTTGCTTGGCATTGGTGCAGCTGACGTGTTTCATGATCAATTAAAGGTGCTGATTGTGTCTGAAGATCCTGCCCTGCCCTATATGCGTCCACCCCTTTCCAAAGAACTGTGGTTTTCAGATGATCCACACGTGACAGAAACCCTGCGATTCAAACAATGGAATGGCAAAGAGAGGAGGTATGTGTCACTTGTGGATCTCAAGGAGAAAGGGGAGTGTTTAGTAAAAAAAAAGTTTAGGATAACCAAACTGTTCCTGTGAGAGAGCCACTGGTAAGGATCTGAAGTCCCAAGGGTGCTGTGCAGGTGGGTTACTGAGTAGATTTCTGTGTTCCTGTCCTATAAAGAGAGCCATGGGGTTTGCCTGTGTCTATGCCTTGTAGCTAGGCTAATCAAGGAAGGAACAGAGCATTGCATGCTGCGTGCAGGACTTCTGGGTGTTGCGTTTTGCACGGGAACAACAGACTACATTGTGGTGTCTCTTGGACTCCAGCATGGAGTGTGGCTTCCCGGAGATGTTAGCTCACCATGCTGGGATGTTACAAACATATCATTTGAGTAATAAGCAGACTGAAAGATGTGGCAGTGCTGGTTACTGTCAAGACAAGTGTTAATTTACACATGAGAGTTAGCATAGTACTAAATGCAACTTAAATCTTGCTGTAATTCCCTTAAACATACTGCATCACTGGCTGAAATCCTGTGAAATAAGTTAATAGTAAAGGTGAGGATACAGCCTCACAGTTCAAAACAGAGCTCCAGGGTCTTTGTTTGGATTCTTGTGACTTTTACAATAAAGTGTTACTGATCTTAGCCCTTGAACTTAAACAGTGTGAAGACCCTAATGGTGTGTTTAAAAAGGAAAAAAAAAAAGTGGTAATTGCTGAATGGCTAATATCACAGAGAAAGTGGAACTCATTCGATAATAGAGGGTTTTTTTCCCCTTACAGTATATATTTCCAGCCTCCATCATTCTATGTGCCTGCTCGCGATCTTCCTTTTGTAGAAAATGGTGGAGTAGCAGTTCTGTGTGGCAAGAAGGTGGGTACAGTACTAGTTGTTGTCCTAGCATCATATAGTTCTTCAAGTAGAGCCTATGATCTACGCTGAAACTAAACAACTGTAGTAGATATGGCAAGATTGGCTGAGGAGGAGAATATGAAAATATTTGGGCAAAGTGTTTGAAGCACTAGCTGGTCAAGAAGGAGGCATGGGTAAAATTTGAAAGTAGAAGAAGCTATCAGGAATAGCAGTGATCTGAGGGAAGATGAAGAAGAGGGAAGGATAAGATTAGAGTTTGGGTTTGGGACATACCCATATGTGGAGCCTAGGAGAAAGGTTGAGATAAATGAGAGCTAGACTATATGTCATTCAGAGGGTAAGGTAAGGAGAGTCATATATAATCTGTGTAGTGGATTCTAACATGAGCAAGAGCATTGCGCAGAAGCAGCAGGAAGGTGAAAAGGAGTTTATGGTGAGACTTCTAATATGTTTGCTTCCTCAGTTTTCTAAATATTGCTAAAATAAGATTTCAGTGAGTCCTCTTACTGCTGAACTACATTAGGTGTCTGAGCTCATTGCTTAGAGTCAGATACTGGAAAGATCAACATGATCTATGATTGCTGCCAAGAGAAGTTGTCTGAATTCCTACTACCAGACTTTTCCCTCTCCCTGCTTCCTATCCACATTCCCTCCCTCCTTCCCCCCCCCCCAAATACACAATAACTTAAAGGTGGGAAAACATTACTTCCGAGTTTGCTTCTCTGCTTAATAATTTGTGTAGTTTAACTGAAGTGGCCTACAGTACATGAAGTGTGAGCTCTCCTGCTTATTTTATTTTGCAGGTTGTGCATATGGATGTTAGAGGCAATGTAGTGAAACTCAATGATGGTACCCAGATATCCTATGACAAATGTCTAATTGCCACTGGTAAGTTTTCTGCTATTTGTTCTTTGTCTTTGATTTTAGTGGCATTTACCTGATGAGGAAGCTTCTGCAATACATGCGAAACTTTTTGCAGAGCAGTCACATGAAGGACAATCAAACAGGCAAACATGCCAGTTGGATATTTCACCTGCCTCACCTGTTTCTCTGGGACCTTCAGAGTTCTGCTCTATGAAAACCCACAGGGAAGGAGGAAAAGGGGACTTCCCCATCAACTAGATAAAGGAACTCCTGTACAGCCCAGCCTCTTGAGATTCTGGTTATAGTAGTGGCAAGGAGAACAACCAGGTCTTGCCCGGGCAGAACACTGCTGCAGCATGGAGCCTTAGCAGTGCCACAGCTCACTGCAGTTAAATTGGAACTTAGTGTCTCCAGTCAGTGGAGCAAGGTATAACATTAAATTTTGTGCACCACAGTGACTTGCTGGGTTATCCAGTGATCTCACAGAAAGTTTTTCATGTAAAAAACCCAGAGAGCAACAGGGTATAGAGCATATTTTAACAGTTGGACAAGCACAGTCCAGATGCAAGATAGCTCCTGTGTTGTCTGGATAGCCAGCGACATTGCCAGTGGTATCATTAATCTCTCTCTTCCTATCCTCAGGTGGTTCCCCAAGGAATCTACCTGCAATTGAAAGAGCAGGAAAAGATATACAACAAAGGCTGACACTGTTCCGCAAGGTAATTTTCAGGTGCTGCTAGTCCTGGGGTGAGCTTGAAGAAATCAGTACCACTATTACAATTTTCAATTAGTTAGCTCTTCTGCTTTGAGTCCTTGGCAGCAGCTTCCTTCAGCCAATAAGCAGGAGTGCACTTCCTATCTCTTCCTTTTCTCCAGGCAGGTGAACAGGATGGAGTGTGCAACACCACTTTCTCCATTGCCTCAGGGCTGCAATAGTGTGTGATTTTTAGTTTCCCTTCTGTATGGCTTTAGTGCATCTTCCGAGCCTTTTAAAAGCAAGAAAAATGTAAACTCTGCCAGCTTCTTCCACAACTGCAAGTCAGTTTGGACTGTAAGTGGAGTGTGCCTTCAGGACCATGAGCAGACACTGGAAGCTAGCTTAGTGCCCTAGCTTGGCACCACTCCTGAATAAGTGTATGCCACAGTTCAGCAGTGCACGGGCAAGAGGTTGGACTTTAGCCTGAGACAGGATGAAAATAAATGAAAGGTATGGAATTTAGTCAATGGACTTTTGGTTTTCACTGTAGAGATACTTTTTGTTGACAGTCTCAGTTTTTCTTGAAATGATGGGGTTTAGAATGGACATGCAACCTTCTTGGTCAAGTTCAGGGAATGAATCAAGAATAAGGAAGACATATGGGAAGTTCTTGCTGTGTTGAACTTTCCCTAGGATCTAGGTAGAGATGGTTGGCTCAGCTGTGGGAGGGGAAAGATAGGTGACATGAGCTGTGGCCTCCTTGAAGTACAATTAAATACATTTGTGTCTAGTAACTTCATGGTAATTTGCTTTTGACAGTTAGGGGAAAATGCAGGAATCTGAGATTGCCTGAAATCTTCCTAGTTCAAAAAGACAAAGCAAGTCTGCATCTTCAGGCAGTAATTGAATAATGAAAGTAAAGAAGCTTGCACAGACACTAGGAAGCCAGAGGAAGAACAGGAGGAAGGAGAAACACATTTCCCTTTTTAAGTTGGGGAGAGTGTTGCTCCTGTTTCAAAGGAAGAAACTGGAGAAATACATTTTCTGCTGCCATTGCTGTCCAAGTATATCTGAAAAGGGAATAAATCTTCTTTCAGATTGAGGACTTCAAAAATCTGGAGAAGATTTCAAGAGAGGTCAAGTCCATCACAATTATTGGTGGTGGTTTTCTCGGCAGTGAGCTGGCCTGTGCTCTGGGAAGAAGAGGTAAGTATGGTACAACAGACAGCTTACCTTCAGCCTGGCACCTTGGCAGAAGCGACAGACATCGAATGTGAACAGCTTGACATTATAAACGTCCTTTTCATTCCCCAACTGCTGAGTTTTTGCACAGATTTCTGGTTTGCCTGGAATAACCTTAATACACATGCCTTTTGTTGGCTATATGGCCTGATCTGGATTTCCATTTTCTCTCTCATTAGCTGTCAAGCAGCACCTGACCCCAGAGGTTTTTGTAAGTTGGGCTCTCTGGAAGCTCTGCAGGCCAGTGCATGTTGCAAAGTCATTCTGCCCTGTAGAGAAAGTTATATTTGCTCTGTCAATATTAAAGCCACCCTGAAATTAGTATTTCAAAGAGGCTATGAACAATTGGAAATTTATTCTCAAGTGCATACAGCTTTTTGAATAGTTCTTTCCGGTAATTTCTGCAGAATTCCAAGAAGGGAAGTTCTCTCCAAAATGCTAATCATTTTGTATACAAGTCTACTGTGTGTTAGCCTAGAATTTGCAGGCATATGATACAGTGGCTAATCACTTTGTGACTCTTATGTAAAATCTGGGAGCTAGAACGCCCAGTTTTGGAAAAAAAATTTCAAGCTCCTTGTCTAAAGTAAACTAAAGCATCTGCTTGTGTTCTGAAATCTGTGCTGCTGTTCTTCATCCATGATATAAGAAGCCTGTTCTTTGCTTCCCTTTCAGCACGAACCAGAGGCCTGGAGGTGATTCAGCTATTTCCTGAGAATGGCAATATGGGCAAGGTTTTGCCTGAGTATCTGAGCAGCTGGACCACAGAGAAAGTCAGAAGAGGTGAAGCTGCTCTTCAATCCTCCTTCTCTGCGAGTGGCAGAGCTGTGATGTTTAGGGCAGCAGCTGTCTTGTAGCCATTTCTTTTGAAATACAGCTYTGCTTGTTTTGTCAGCGGAGTCTCAGCCAAAACTGGGTCCCTTGCAAGGTGGCCCGCATGCAAAACAGAACTAGTCACAGTTCAGACTTGTCCTTAGGCAGTTTGGGTTGCACAAAGTTGCCATGAATCTCTGGCTTCTTAGCAGTTTCCCTGGGAAAGCCAAGCCAAATGTGCATGGTGATGCTGGTGAGATTATTCCTCTGGCTGACCACACGCAGAACGATCCCTACTGCCATACAGCTCTCAAGCTACTTTAACAGCCCCTGTAATCTGGAACCAAAGTTGTCTAAAATTTCTGCCTGGCCTCTTCTTCTAAGTTACTCTAGCCTCAACTAATTTTTCATCTTGTAGCCTAATCCAATCAGCCTAGAGTCAGTTGGAGAGGATTGTGTAGCCCCATGCCTTGTGCTCGCACCTTTGTAAAACCAATTGCTGTAGTGTTTAGCTCGTAAAGTTGGTAAAGTCTGAGATACCTTTTTTCCCTTTGCTATATTTAGTGCAGAATACATTCCTGTGCATTGGTAAGTGGAGTGGGGATAGGGGGAGGGGGATTATAGCTGATGCTGCAGGCTGCAGGGCCCAGTAACTTGATGGGAGTGAGTTTTCTTTTGGTTCTGGAAGGCTCCCTCGTAGGACTGCTGGGTCTGGCTGTGACAGATAATTGGATATTCCTAGTGCTTGAGGAACCTTGCTTTGGGAGTTCTTGTGGATTTGACCATGTCATTATATGAGACATGTTCTTTTGTGTGTCATTTACATAGCTCGCTCTAACTTATTAGCTGGGTTTCTTTCTCTTTATGCTTTACTCAACACTATGTTGCCACAGGCAGCAAAGATAAGGTGGTCTTTCCCATAGTTCCTAGCCTGACCACTGCTTTGCCTACATCTGTATTTGTACCACAGACGCCTGCTTCAGCTGAAATCTGTCTACCCCTGAGCAAGCAGTTATGTTTCCTGTGTTTGTTTCCAGAGGGTGTTAATGTCATGCCTAATGCTGTGGTGAAGTCTGTCTCTGTCTGTGGCAATCGGCTGATGATTAAACTGAAGGATGGCCGAAAGGTAAATGTAAAAGCAGGGAGTGGGTGGAGTTTGCAGGGGCATTGAAAGAGTTAAAATAATAATTATAAATTCCCAAACAGGTGGAGACTGATCACATTGTGGCTGCAGTAGGGCTCGAGCCTAATGTGGAATTAGCGAAGTCTGCTGGGCTGGAGGTAGACTCTGACTTTGGAGGGTTCAGGGTGAATGCAGAGTTGCAGGCACGCTCCAATATCTGGGTGGTGAGTATCTCTGAGACAGAGACTCTCAGAGGCAGGTTCTCTGTCTGCTTGTTATGCTGATGTACATCCGAATACACAGAATTATGAGGGCTGGTATATGTCAGTTAGGTGAATGGGGGCAAAAAATAGCAAGTAATGAGAGCAGTTGTAGTGCAGATACTGCTAGCAGCCTTGGAGCCCATTCATGCACCACAGCACAGTTTGTTGCTGTGGTAACAACTGTGCACGTTTTTGAGTATTTATGCCGTCTAAGAGGAGTTGGGGTAGTCTAAAGATAGCACAGATTGCTCTATTGCATAAGAATCCCTTTGGTGGGAGTCAAGACTTTGATCCTTCTGGAACAAATGTACCTGATACTGTCTTAGTTTTCAGAAGACCAGTGAAAAATGCTGAGAGTATGGGACTTGCATAGCCTGGGCAGGGGGAAAAAGCAGGGGTTGTCAGGAAAGACTGTTCATTTTCCCACTCTGTTTTCCTCATCCCAGTGCCTTTCATGTTTTGTGTGTTAATTCAAACCTTCTGTGTCTATGTTCAGTCCTCACTGATTGCATTTCTCTTTAAGGCAGGGGATGCAGCCTGCTTCTATGATATCAAGCTAGGTAGGAGACGTGTGGAGCACCACGATCATGCTGTTGTAAGTGGAAGACTAGCTGGAGAAAACATGACAGGAGCTGCAAAGCCCTACTGGCATCAGTCCATGTTCTGGTAATGCTGATTTCCTCTTTTGGTATTTCTTATTTGGCCAATTTGCAGGAGCTATGATAAGATACACTTTGTAAGGTTTCTGTTTCCTGAGTGTACTGAAACTACTTCAGCAAATACCTTTATGGCTTCTTGTTCCCAGAAGCTCAGGGAACAGGAAGACATTTGAGCTTTAGTATTCACTGCTCTGCCCTGATGTCTTGGAAATGTTTTTCTTTCCTGCAAATCCCAGTTTCTTCCCAAGTATGTCGCATTCAGCAAAGCAAGTGGCAGTAAAGAGCAGCCCCTTCCTCAAAGCAGGCTAACTTACAGGTTGCATTTGGCAGCAACCTTTTTGTTATGATAGTCTGAAGATCTGCAGCACAATCCCTTGGTTTCAATTGTGTTGCACCTTTTCTGTTTAGCTGAGCTGATGCTTTAGTGTCAAGTAAGAGCTGCAACTGGGAGTGTTTGTAAAAATCCTTGTTTATTTCCAGAGAGGGGTATGGAGAAAATGGGCAGCTTTTTCAGAGTCCTTTAAAAAAAAATCTGTTAGTTCAAGAGGGGTCAGAAATTTAAATTTAGCAGGAGTTTAAATATGGGAAAAGATGTTTTTACTTTTCCTGAAAAAAATCTCCACAGAAATAGTTATTTATGACTTGCTATTCTTTATCTGAACACTCAATCTGTACTGCATGGACTGTGGACCCAGAAAAGTTTATCACTTCACTGTTAAACCTCTGCACAAAACAAGAACACAGAAGTATCCATCTTAATTGTGTTTTTTCTTCAAGCTACTCTGACCGTGACATAGGTGCAGACAGTTGGAGGACCATGAGTTAAGTCTCGTGTTCTGTTGGCAGGTGTTAACTCTGGAGGTTTGCCAGCCCTCACCGAGTGAGACTTCCTCCTCCTGTCCTAAAAAGCTGGCGAGTAGCAGCAACTCTTCTTACATTTTTTCAGGATGTTCAGAATCGCTCCTGAGCTCTGACTTATTTACTGCTGGGTGCCTAATCTGGTTAGTTGGCATATTACTGGTATTCATCTCAGTATGCCCAGTGTGTGTTTGAGGATTCTGGCCAGGAAGGTAGCAGTGTACATGTAGAGATAGCCAGACTGTTTTGTATGATGCGTCTATTTCCTCAACATGGTTGAGAACACCTTTGATTTTATTTGCTGGACCCCAAACCACTGCATTGACTCCTGTAAACACCCCAGTTCATATCCAACAAGGCCCAGTACAAGGAGGTGTTAAAGAAATGTGCCATTTTCTTTAATCATTCTTAAATGCTGTCTCTGAAATGTATATTTAATAATTATCAGGGCTGCAAAGTCAGCAGTGCCAGAAGTTTGGTCAAATGTTTTTATTTGGTCCTGGAGGAACACTTGCTTCTGCCCTAGCTTTGTCTCCAAATCATGTGGTATTAAGCAAGCAGTGTAAAAGATTTTTGCAAGTGCCTTCTAATTGTGTCCCACTGCTCGCATTTGAGTCTTGAGATCAGGCATGTAACTTTCTGAAGTGCCAAGATATATGCAGTTTTTGGAAGCTGCCCAGCACCCTCCAAAGGAGTAGGCCTTAAGTATTTTAAGTTTTTGTTCACTGGCTGGTTTCTTCTGAAACTGATGGCCTTAGACTTGCTGTGTCTTGATTCCTTGTTCCAGTGGCAGACTGTTGAGAAAATAAGCTTACTAGTTAGGTGAATCTTTGCAGTGCTATGCTTAGGTCAGCACAGAAATATTATAGGAGGATATCTATTTCCTGTGTAAAGGATTTGGATGGCTATGATAAATAAGGTAGGAACCATGTTTTGAGTAGGGTGATGAAGAAACACTGAATATATGCTTCAGTGCCTGAGGGCACTGCCTGAGATGTAAGTCAAGACAGGAAAGAGCGTATGATTGTTTAATGACACTATCATCCATGTGCACCCAGGGAATTACAATGACATGAGATTAATTTTAAGAAATACAGACTTTTTTATTTCTGACTTTGTCACTGTTCTCCTGAGGTAATTTGTTAGCTATGTAATTTGGAGTTCTTTAATGATTTCCTACTTGGAAACAACTTCCAACTCTTGCTTTATATTGTTTGCAATGAATTAAACTGCTGTTTCAAAAAGGCTGGAGTGTATATATCCTTGCAGGGAGTGGATTTGTAACTACAGGTTACTTTCAAGGTTTGTGTTGCCAAAGTAAGTGCAAGAGTAGGCCTGCCTTGTACAGGTGCAAAATAAACTACAAGGCATTTTTGAAGAGACACCAACATCTGGTAGCTGAACAGTCTCCTAAGGATGGTGAAGAAATTCATGGCATGAAGGAGGCAGTCTTTGCTTCCCTGACATTTAGATCTATTCATGTCTGCTAAATTTCTGCAAAGGAAGACACAGAGAATGCACAACTCTCTATGACCAGAACATTTGTCCATGACCTGGTATCTCTGAGACTCTCTCATGTGTAACTAAGCTGACACTATTTGGTGTTTAATGATGTTAATTATATGATATAATATTAATGATATATACAATCATATAATAACATATAATAGTATATTATTACTAATAACATGGTTCATTATATATTATTATTATTAATACAAATATGTATGTGTTTATTCATTTGTGTATATATACACATATACATACATATACATACATACATACATACATATATATATATATAAATAAAAATTCCTACTCTGGAGGCAACTAGAGCTGTCCTGTAGGGAGACACGTTCTTATGGTTTGATTTAAAGTTCCGTACTAATATATGCAGAAGAGGTACTGTCACTTAGTCTGTATGCCATGTCTTTGCATACCACTGTCATTAAAGATTTTGGGCTGAAGTTGCCCTACATTTGTCAAACTAACACTACAAATGAGTTTTGTTTTATTTTGTTTTCCTGTTCATTCCTAGGAGCGATCTGGGTCCTGACGTGGGGTATGAAGCCATTGGCCTTGTTGACAGTAGTTTGCCTACTGTAGGAGTCTTTGCTAAAGCAACAGCAAAAGACACACCAAAATCTGCAACAGAGCAATCAGGTAGGAGGGATACAGTCCTGCTTGGGAGCTGTCTGCATGCATGAAGGGTTCTGCATTTCACAGGTAACTGCAGGGTCACTTTGGTCTCGTAGCAGAGCACTAGGAAACTGCAGTCTATGTACTTCTCACTCTTCTAGACCAAGCTCCAGAGACTGTTTTTGATATTAAAACTTGATTAAAACCTGACATTCCCCAATCAGTTATCATGTAACTTATTTACCAAATTAAACTTTTTTTTTTTAATCTAGTGAAGCATAATTTCCTCCATAGTGATAGTACCCCTTAAATGATTAATTTCTGCACCAACTCTTTTGTACAGGTGTAAGCATATTTATTTTGTTTGTATAATACATTTATATATGTATATATGTATTTGTGTGTATATATATATATATATAAAAAAAGTGTGTGTGTGTGTGTTTATGTATATATATGTGTATATATATACACTGTTCTGTGTTTTGCATTGGTCTTAAATGGAAGGTGGGCATTATCAGAAGTGTACTTGGTCTTAGGATTTCTTCATTGTCATGTTATAGAAACTTATTTATGCTGGATGCCTCATTGAGTTCAATACACCTCCCCTCAAGACATTCAAGGCATCTCACCTCACCTTAACATCATGAAG
This sequence comes from Apteryx rowi, assembly GCF_003343035.1. Lineage (NCBI taxonomy): Eukaryota > Metazoa > Chordata > Aves > Apterygiformes > Apterygidae > Apteryx > Apteryx rowi. The sequence continues at coordinate 684,686 of NW_020449841.1, read as the reverse complement.
TTCGATAAAGGGAAGTGCAGAGTCTTGCATCTAGGGAGACAATAACCCCATGCACCAGTATAGGCTGGGGGCTGACCTGCTGGAAAGCAGCTCTGCAGAGAAGGACCTGGGAGTCCTGGTGGACAACAAGGTGACCATGAGCCAGCAATGTGCCCTTGTGGCCAAGAAGGCCAATGGTATGCTGGGGTGCATTGGAAAGAGCATTGCCAGCAGGTCAAGGGAGGTGATCCCTCCCTTCTACTCAGCCTTTGTGAGGCCACATCTGGAGTGGCATGTCCAGTTCTGGGCTCCCCAATACAAGAAAGACATGGAGCTACTGAAGTGAGTCCAGCGAAGGGCTACTAAGATGGTTAGGGGACTGGAGCACCTCTCATATGAGGAAAGGCTGAGAGAGCTGGGCCTGTTCAGCCTGCGGAAGAGAAGACTGAGGGGGGATCTTATCAACGCATATTAATATCTGAAGGGAGAGTGTCAAGAGCATGGGGTCAGACTCTTTTCAGTGGTGCCCAGTGACAGGATGAGAGGCAACGGGCAGTTCTGTCTGAACATAAGGAAACACCTTTTAACTGTGAAGGTGACCGAGCACTGGAACAGGTTGCCCAGAGATGTTGTGGAGTCTCCATCCTTGGGAGATATTCAGAAACCCTCCATACAGGGTCCTGGGCAACGTGTTCTAGGTGACCCTACTTAAGCAAGGGAGTTGGACTACATGATCTCTAGAGGTCCCTTCCAATCTCAGCCGTTCTGTGATTCTGCGTGACACTGCTGTCAACACAAAATCAAACCTCAGTCTCTTACAGAAGTCTGCTTTCTAGCTATCTTCCACCACCACAGGCAGATCGTTTTGCTGCTGTTTTCTTCTGCACTGGGTGTTTGAAATCAAGTCTCTCTCATATCTTTGCATTAGGAACAGGTATTAGATCAGAAAGTGAAACGGAAGCAGAAGCCTCAGAAGTAGCCATTTCTTCAAGCTCTTCACCAACACCTCAAGTTCCAAAACAAGGAGAAGATTATGGCAAAGGTGTCATTTTCTACCTCAGGGATAAAGTTGTGGTAGGAATTGTGTTATGGAACATCTTCAACAGGATGCCCATTGCTCGAAAGGTCAGTACAGGACTAGTATGCTGAAGGGTGGGGTTGTGGCATTCAGCTTGCTTAGATAAGGGATTCATGAGCATGTTTACTTGCGGAAAAATCAATCTACCAATTTAAAGTGAGAATAAATGAACGCAGATGCTCTAGAGCAGAGCTGTGCAACATCCAATGGCAGCCATGTCTCAAGTGAATTATGGGAGATGTCCTTGTGCTTTTCTGGCTGTTTGTTCATAGGTGTCACAGAACAACTTGCATCAGGCTTATGCCTCATGGCTTGCCTTTGTACAGCTGAAGTTTCTGGCCTGTAGTAGGTACAGGCAAGAATCACATGAGACTGAGCATCAGAGTGAATTGTCCTATTTTTGTGCTACTTTGTCTAATGTACAAGTGTCTAAATTAGTCATATGCATAGACATATGTGTCATCCTAGATGCACAGCCATAAAAGTCAGGGCTGGAAGGGGCCTTGAATAGACACTTTGTCTGTCTCCCTCCCCAAAGGTGGGATTAGCTATACTTGTATCACTTTTTTTTTTTTTTTAAACATCTTTGAAGAATATTTCAGAAGTAGTTTAAAGTGTAAGAGTGATTTCACATTCTGCCTAGGGGATCTATCCCAAGATGAATTATTCTTAATGCTGGAAGTTTCTGTTGGTATCTAATCTGAAGCTTTCATGCTGCTGTTTAAGCCTGTTACTTGTCCTGTCCCCATGAACAACAGATTGTTTCCTTCCTCTTCTTAGCAGCCCATCCTCTAAATCAAGTAGCCAGGTACTGTGTGGGATCCTTGACCACTGAGTCTTGCTCTCTAAAAGATAGTTGTGCAAGCCACTTGCACAGGCTCCTCCAAGTCAATGCAAAGAGAGTGGCTGTCATCTTTGCCTCAGAGTTGAGATGAATCATTCTTTGAAGGTGTTTTTCTCCCCAGCTGTAAAGGGAAACCCAGACAACCAGAAGCAAATCCTACAGGGACAGCAAAGTTGGTTTTAACTCAAGCCTTTCTCACAGCCAGTTACTGGTACATTTAAGACTGCCCTATAAATTTGGCTGTAGTAAGTACTATGGTCATGTTATGGACTGCCTAAGTTGGTGAGTTATCATGAGGAGGGCTTCAGAGAGAGTACAAGAAATTCAGCGCATTGTTTGGGAGAACATGTGAAAAGTCTCGCAGTCTAGGCTGTTTGTAGTATGTGCAGGATTTAATGCGTCCTTCCTTCCTTCAGATCATCAAAGATGGGGAGGAGCATGCTGATCTCAACGAAGTAGCTAAGCTGTTCAACATCCATGAAGACTAAACTCCAGAATGGGATCGCTGCACTAGGAGTGAATGGGGCAGCGGGGGCTGCTGGCTGTCTACACCCCGTCGGCTCAAAGAACTTGCTCTGAGTACTTGTGAATATTTCCAGTCACCTAGAATTCTAACATTTGCACCAATAAAATCAGTTTCTTCTAAGTTAAATGCCTTTTTTTCTGCACCTTGCAGTGTTCATTTTGAAAGGGCAGCATGCTGTGCAGTGTGATGGCAGTGCTGTCAGTTTTTCCCTTGTATCAGCAATGGAGAAGCCTGCAGAGCTGCAGCCTGTTTTCTTGCAGCACTTCCAGGCCAGTAAACTGCAGTCCTGCTGACTAGTTGTATGGAGGGCTGTGCTCTTGACAGCAAGTGCTGCTAATGTAGGAAAAGTATATCCTGACTGGATGAAATAGTACCTGATAGAGTGGCTCCCACAGAAGCTTTCATTTGAAGCCAAGTGCCTGCTCCAGCCTGGTGACCGGTATAAGATGGGATGTAGAGGGGATGGGAAGGATGAGGAGAGGTAAGGCAGGACATTAGAGAGTAAATTATGAGAGCACTGGAGGAGATGCACTAATGCAGCTCTGGAGAGCACAGGCTGGAGTGAATGAGGAGAACCAGTTGCTGTGGCGATGCTGGGCCAAGGGTGTGTGCACCAGAGCTGTGATGTTGTCAGCAGCATCTTATCAGCATTCCTGGTACCGTGTGGGAATTTGGGTGCTCTCTGTAACACCACAGCTCTTGACTCTGTATGCCTGGTAAAAGGGAGGCAAAGACAGGCTGCACTGTGGAGTGGGAGTCACGGAGAGGTAGCATTTCACCGTGTACCCAGAAATGGGTCAATCCCTTTGGTGTGTGAGGGGAAGGGTATGCTGTTGAGGCTCTGTAGGCTGTTACTGCTACCAGGAGGAGTGCTCCATCTGTTTGTTCTGTATACCAGAGAGAGCTTGTTGCCTGCTCTGTAATTATTCCTCCTTAAACAACTGRGAGGCTGCATATTCTGCAAAGGTGAACTGTATCTGCACTGCCTTGCCTGTAGTGCCAGGACTGGTGTGCACAGAAGCATTCACCCAGCATGTTCAGGAGTGAACCTGCTGGCAAGCAAACAATGCCTGGGGATGGGGCTTGTCTTAATGGTGGTGGGCAAAGTAAATACATCTGGTCCTGGCCAGCCAAAGGTAGTTGTGGAGTAGGACCTCTTTACTCCAGAGGAATGGAGTTGGTGTTTATTTGTTGGAGCTGAACAGAGCCTACTCTGGGCTGGAGGCACTCTGGAGTTGAGGGCAGTTACCCTCTGCTTTGTGGCTTCTAGTTTGCTTCTTAAGGCTGTATGTCACCTTCCTTAACTGATGAGCCCATGATCGCTTCCTTTGGGACCTACCTATAGCTGTGAGGAGCCTAAAAGGTGGAACAGGCAGAGCCTGTGCTGCTGCTGGGCAGGAGAGTGGTGGGTTGTCAGGTGAGAGGACAGTTTTGGAAGAAGTTTGAAACTTGTTGATAGCTACAATCCAAATTACTGTGCCTCATTTGTGACTTTTGAGATGGTCCTTGGCACAAACCAAGGTGTGATAGATGCCTGCAGTCTGAACCTGTGTGTTATGCCAGTCCCTGGGCAGGCAGTAGTGGGACAGCCCTGGATGCTGACAGGGTAGCAGAGCAGCTGGTGTGCCTAGGGCAGTCAGGGTGTTTGTTGGAGCGGCTCATCACCTTGCACCTCTAGCATTTAGCAGGTGGAAGGAAACACTGAGGATACAAGGCTCAAAGACAGCTGAGACCTGAATTCTGAAGAATTGACGTGTTTTATGTATGGCTGCTGGGCACAGCAGTTGAGTATGGATGGCACAACATGAATCTGCACCACCATCCTGAGGCCTGCTCCTGGGATGGAGGTGTCTGCCAGCATGGACAGGAGAAGGGGAAGACATGGTGCTGCTTAGGCTTCAGCTGTTCCTCAGCCTGAGAAAGTGATGGGGGAATCCTATCAGTGCATATAAATATCTGATGTGAGGGTGTCAAGAGGGTGGGGTCAGACTCTTTGTGACAGGAGGAGAGGCAATGGGCACAAACTGAAACACAAATTTCATCTGAACACAAAAAAACCACTTCTTCACTGTGAGGGTGGTTGAACACTGGAACAGGTTCCCCAGGGAGGTTGTGGAAGGTTGTTTCCAGCCCTCCTTCCGTCCCTTGAATGTGGACATGGAGGGATTTGCCGTGGGTACTCCTTGCCCAAGTGATGATGGTGGGTTTGCAAGACAAGGATAGGTGCTGATTAGTCAGGATGCCTCAGCCCAGAGGAGGTAGATCCCTTGCTTGGATGTGGGCGGTGAGGCAGCTGCTTGGGGCTGAGGTGGAGGTATTTCTTAATTCCAGATTATAGAATAATTTGTGTGGGAAGGGACCTCTGGAGGTTTCTATGCCAGCCCCTACTCAAAGCAAGTCCATTTAAAGCAAGCTCAGGGCTGTGGCCCATTAAGGTTTGAGTATCTCCAAAGATGGAGATCCCACAACCTCTCTGGGCACCTACTCCAATGCTTGATCCACCCATGAGGAAAACACTTTTCCTAATCTCTAATTGGAACTGTTTCTAGTCCTGTCCCTGGGCACCTCTGGGAAGGGTCTCCATCCTCTCTCCAGCTTCCTGTTAGGTAGTTGCAGGCAGCAGTAAGATCCTCCTGCGCCTTCTCTTCTCTGGTCTGAACAGACCCAGCACCCTTGGCCTCTCCTCATACCTCCTGTGCTTCAGCCCCTGACCAGCTCAGGGGCCTCTGCTGGGCTTGCTCCAGAGCATCCATATCTGTTGGGGGTTGGGGAACCCCTAACTGGATCCATGCCCAGATGTGATCTCTCCCATGCCGAGGCAAGGGGAAGAATCCCTTCGCTCAGCCTGCTGGCAGTACTTCTGCTAACAACCCCAGAGTGCAGGGCTGGTCTTGCTGCCCAGGCACTCTGCTGGCTCAGGCTCAACTTGTTCTCCAGGGCCTTTTCTGCAGAGTGACTTGGCCCCAGCCTGGACTGCAGATGTTTGACTTCACACCTAAACAGCAGTGTCACATGTTGTTCAAGAAGGCACAGGGACATGGGGCCAGGGTTACCCCTTCTCCACCAGGCTTCCTGATTGTTCATCACAATGTTCTCACAGATGCCAGTCTCTGATATGTATAATGCAGCTTCTGTTTCCAAGGATGATCTCTTTCTTCAGAAGCCTCTTGGGAAGGGATCTCCATCCTTGAGGCATCTCAAACTCGGCCAGGCAAAGCCCTGGTGCTTCTGGCAACAGCATGGCTGCAGGTGGGCAGTGGGGCTGGAGGACCCCCCCCTCCCCCAGCTCCCTTCCCACCCACACTGCTCTTATGCAGGTCAAGGACTTCTTTGAAAAATTCATATTTGTGTGTGTGTGTGTGTGTGTGTGTGTGTGTGTGTGTGTGCGCTCATTTTTCATATTCATATATATATATATTTCACACACATATATATATTACTGCTTATACCCCATCATATCACACTGGTCAAGGGAGAAATCTCTGCAGGACAGAAGGGAAACAGGAGCATCCACATGGGCCATCAGCTTGCTGGATTTTTAAGACCCTGCTTGGCCACTCTGGTGCTAGTCCAGCAATAACACTGTGCAGAGTTGTATCCCATTAGTAAGGCTGATTTCCAGGCAGTTCAGTCCTATGCAGTCAAGGCATCCTCCTTACCCTGGGCTTTTTTTTTGCTTTACCATCACATCAACAACCTGCCAGAAGTGGTTGCCAGGTTTGTGGGTCTGATTCTGAAGACCTGCCCGGACAAGGCTTTCCTTATAAAGATTAAAACAGGTATTGTTTCCCTGGCCCAGCTGTTTTCCATGAGACTGGAATATATCCAGGTACCCGCTCAATGATGTCCATTAGCCCGCTCAGAAAGCTCACAACCCATTTATGCAGTGGGGCTTAGTGCCAGTCCCTCCTCCCAGCCTTGCTGCAAGCCTCTGCTGTGCCCCAGCAGCACCTTGCCTCCAGTCCTACAAAAAGCTGAGCTGGTGCACTCCCCATTGCTGCGGTGCGGGCAGGAGCAGATAAATAAATAACTGAGCCACAGTCTTGCTCCTTTCTAAAGTGCTGCTGCTGACTTGGACATCAATTCCATGTTTTTCATGCTTGTTGCTTCCAACGAAGAACACCTTGGACTGTTTTCTGCTCCATTTTGCCTCTCTATCTTTATCTTGGGCCTTTTCTCCTCCTTTACCCTGGTATTGCTATCTTTAGACTTTCAGTTTTCAGAAGTGGCTCTACTTGGTGTAGATGATAACCTCTTGGACATTGCTTGTGTCTTGCCCTCCAGCTTTGCTTTCCATTCACAGGCCCCCTCCCTCCCCCTCCACTCCCAAGAGCATCCATGACATTTCTAAGGACTTTCCCTTTCTTGGACTCGATGGCCTTCTGCATGGACTCACTTCTCTTAAGATCAAGTTTTTCCTTCCTAAAATTCAGTGCCCCTCGTGTATCCCATGTATGCTGTGGTCTCTGTGCTGGGGAAGGCAGCAAGCAGTGTCAGAGAGCTTGGAGGTGTACCTTGGGCTGCAAAACTGGCTGGGCTGGAAAGTAAAGCTGGAGAGTGTTGGTGGTTCTTCCTTATCTCTTCTTAAGTGACTTTTTCTGCAGACTGTAGTGGTCACCTGTGGACACTTTTGAAGTTTGGCCCCTTCCATGGAAGCCCTGTATGCACCCACTGGCTCGTGGCCTGGGGCAGCTCTGGCCCTTGATCAAACTTGTCAGCTCCTGACCCCCAGAGCGGTGCAGGCTCTGCGCCAGAGTTGAGCTTTCTGGGGTTTTGTGCGTTCCTCTCCCTGCTGCCTTGGGCTACAGGCTAGTCACCAGCTCCCATTGCCATGGCAAAGCCTCCAGCTCTTGCTGCTGCCACTCACCATTTCTGTTCCCAGCACCACTGACGTTGGAGCTGGG
>NW_020449841.1:653767-677210 GCF_003343035.1 Apteryx rowi | reverse complement strand
AGCTTGCAGCTTAAAGGGCTGGAGGAAGAATTGCCACTCACCAGCTGTGTGGCTATTGCCACAAATGGCAGCGTGATACCTCCTGGGGCGGGGGGGGGACGCTGCGCTGTCCTTTTTCCAGCACTTGTAGGGAAAAAGAAAAAAAAAAAAAATCATATCTACCCAAACCGATGCACGTTCTACCGCAGCCTGAGCTTGCGGAGGGGGCTCCCTGCCGGCTAAAATGCTTAAAGCCGCCCTGGCAGCTCTCAGCCTGGGAGGCACCAGCACATGCCTGTAGCACATACCCATGGTGCCTCCTATTGAAAAGCAAATGGAGAAGCACTGCAGTTCTCTGGCCTCTGTTTATTCAGAAAAATATATTTGCTCCCCTCTGAGGGCTTTGGTTTGGCACAGGACTGTGCAATGTGAGCGCGCGGCTGGCAAGTCAACCAGGGAGGCTGGCCCCAGGGGTGGCGGGGTTGGGGCAGCTGTGTCCCCTGCTTCTGGCAAGCCCGTGTGTCGGGATGTGGCATGGGGCCGCGGTGCCATTTTGGGGCACTCCAGCGGGGTACAGGCACCCTGCRGCCAAGGTTCCCCCCCTGTGCACCAACACCCCCCCGCCTCCGTACACGCACAGCCAGAGCTGCCTGTGTGCACACATGTGGCTGAGCCAGGGGCTCCCACCCAGCTCCTTGGGTGCTGGCACCAGGGCACTGGTGCTGCCAGAGCTCGCTGGCATCTACAACCCCCAAAGAAGAGGACATCTGGGACCTGAGGACTGGTGGGAAACAGGTTTAAAATGCAGCAGGCATAGTTTTTCTAGAGGCATAAAACCCCCAAAGCTGTTTGCTCCCATGTAAATGAAGCTGGGCAGCAAGGCTGCCCTGGGCAGGAGCTGTGCCTGCTGGGGCAGTGGGACAGGCAGTCTGCCACCCTCAGAGGCAGCAGTTTAGCACAGGCAGCTTTGGCTGTAACGCTCCTGCTGTGTGCATTAGTCCAGAAAYGGCTCTCCTTGTGTACATGGGGAATAGTGGTGTTTTCCTCTTTCTTTTGGCTTCCATATGGGTCAGGGTGTGCAAGAGAGGGCTGCCTCCCCCCACCCCATCCCTTGCCAAAAGTGTGCATCACCCATGGGTGCTGGCATCCCCCTGCATCCTTCCCCCAGCCAGCGTTGGGTACCAATAACATCCTCACCTTCCCTGACTGCAGCCCTGAGGGCTGGGAGCAGCACTTGGACCCTGGCAGGGGGAGCGGTGCCAAAAGGGCTTTAAGCCTAAACCAGGCTGAGCGCAAGGGCTTTGCTCCTTCATCTTGGAGCTGGAGCACTGTGCATCTGCATCCCGTGCAGAACGAGGATTTGGCCAGCATCAGCACCCAGCTTGCAGCCCGAAGCACAAGCAAAATACTGCTGGCGCCTGCCAAGGTATCACAGCCAGCACCTCGAGCCATGCCTGGCCCTGGCCTTGCTGTGGGCAGCTCCGGGCAGGCAGCCTCTGAGGGATCAGTGCATCCTTGCTGCTCCATAGGCTGGGGATAGCAAGCAAGGAAAGCTGGGCCAGCCCTTGCTCGGCCAGCAACAACATCCCCCCCCCCTTGCCTATCTCCAGGATCCCACAGTGGTGCCAGCCAGGGGCCCAGCGCCAGCAGGAAGAGCTGAGCCATGGCCAGGGCCGCTCCTCCGCTCTCACTGCGGTTCCAGTGGCCCCGGCGCAGGCAGAGCTGGCAGCGAGCTGGGGAGGGAGGAGGCATCGCCAGGCACCACTCCAGCCTGGCAGCCCGGCTGCGATGAGTGGGGAGCGCTGCCGCGCAGCCTCTCTGGCCCAGGGCAGGCGTTAGGCACAGCACCGAAAGAAGAAGAGCCAGGAGACGGGAAGCCTGATGCAGGTTTTTTCTGTACATAAGTGTTTTTGACACCACAGCCGGTTGCTTATAATAAAACAGAAATCAGAAAGAGCAGCCAGAATACACACCCAAAGGCAAAAAACCCTCGGCTTAAAAAAGGAGCTGTCCGGCCCCAGGAAGGGGAGGCTGGCAGCTGGGAGTCCAAGGGGAAGGGAGACACCTGCCCTGGCTGGGAATAAACACAACACAAAGGAAAAACAAACAAAAAAACCCACCCAACACTCCCACTGCGGAGCAGAGGAAGAGCCAGGAATAAAACAGAAAACCCCCAAAAAACAGATTGTSCCGTCCTCAAGAGTCCTGTTAGCACCTGTACAATAAAACTGTACCATCTCGGTGGAGCGGAGCACCCCTGCTCCGCGCCCCGGCTGTGGGTGCCGGCACGCCGTGCCCCCTCTCTCCAGTAGAACTGCTCCTGGGGAAACGGCAGGGGTGGGTGGAGTGGGGAAGGGGCCCGGCAAAGCCCGCGTGAGGCGGCGAGGATGGACCCGCAGCAGCGAGCGAGCCCTGGGGAGGACAAGCTGCTGCAAGTGTGGGAGCTGCTGGGGGTTGCAGGCTGCAGCTGATGGGGCCAGGGAGCAGCAGCACGAACGAAACGCAGGAAGGAGCCTGATGAGAGGCTGGAGCAGAGCAGCTGGCTCTCAGCTGGCCTCGCTTGCAGGTGAGGGAGTGCCTTCAGCAGAAGCCAGCTCCAAAGTTAAGAGACACGGCTGTCCCCAGGCCCCCAGTGGAGGTGCGGGAGCCAGGGACTTCCCAGCTCTGCAGCTCAAGGGCTGACTGCTCCGTGGGGGAGCGCTGGCCTCGGGGAGTGCTGGAGAGGAACCAGAGGAAGCCCCTGTCCCCTAGCCTGGAGCTCACATAATCACAGTGATACAGACTCAGCAAAAAACAAAAGGAAACATTACAAATTAAATACTAATTAAATAAATACTATGGAAGACGTTGGGAGAGGGAGGGCAGAGAGAGGCGCAGTTCCATGGGGTCAGGCAGGGACAGGCAGAGGCACCTGCTGCTCCTCGCTTCAGCAGAGCCGGAGCCAGTCGCTGCCCCATGAGCTCCAGCTAACACAGCCCCCCAGGAGAGGGCTTCATCTCCTGCAGTAGCTGGACAGGGCTGGCAGGGAGCTGCCACCACTGCTGCTCATCAAAAAGGGACCCTGGAAAGTCCTTGGAGGCGAGTGTCATCTCTCCCCAGCTGGAGCTCGGGCACCACGAGGAAAGGTGGACTAGCTGGCCAAAGACTTGGGTCCCTGCTGCTGGCACTGAGAGGGCTGCTTCCCGTTGGTCCTTATTATTGCCTCACGATGCAGGGAACGGCTCCATCCCCGTCAGCTGCTCCAGGCCTCGTACTCCACTGCTGAGCCCAGCAGCTGCAGCAGCTCAGGCTCGTAGTGCACCAGCTCCACTGTCTCTGCAGCACCCGGCGCAAGCTCGGGGCTCTCCGGCACCTCGGCCTGGGCCAGCACCTGGCTGAGGGAGACCTGGCGCTGGAATTCGGCCTTGGGCAGCGTGGCRATCTCGAAGTGTGGGAAGCGGGCCTGGAATATGCGGGAGGACAGCTTCAGTCGCTTGAGAACGTCGGAGAAGAGGAACCAGTTGCAGGGCCTGCGGGGAAGGCAGGAGAGTCATGCATTAGGGAAGGAAGGGTCCATGGGCACGTTTCCCACCTGACCATCTCTGGGGTGAGCACATGCTGGCCTTCCCCTTGCCACAGTACCAACAGTGAGGTCCAGGTTGCACACTGCACTCAGCAGTCTGGACAGACCGTGTGTACAGAATAATGCCAGATCTAGGCTCCTAGAAATTGCCTGGTTTTGAATGCTCTTATCTCCTTAAAACACTCAAATAAGGACAGGGACATCAGTGTAAAAGTTAAATGTTAAAAGAGTGTCCTGGCAGCTTCCCCCCCTTGCCAGCAATGAGCCACACTAGGGGCTCCATTTCCCTCCCTGTCATTTCTCCTGGGCACTGTGCATGTCCTGTTGGATGGGTAGAAATTGGCAGGAGGGGAAATTTGCTAAACAGGAAGAAAAAGTGGCATTTTTCTTGCTTCCCCTGCCAAGTCATTTTTCTCCTCCCTGCAGTTTAAGCGAATGCAATAGTCCAACAAAGAGCAGTCACAGAAGGTAGAGAGGGCAAGACTACTCACATACCTGTGTCTGATCACAGCAAAATGTCTATCTAAGCTACGATTCCAGTGCTGTGACCTGATCTAGACTTTCCCATGACAGAGGGAAAATGGTCTATTCACACCCATCAATGCAAGTTGTTGCTAACCATTGCTGGACAAAAACTGAGCCAAGAGCAACAGCAGAGGGAGAAGAGAGGGGAGGTTTTCTGACAGGCACAGCGTAGGGACACCATACAGCAATGGAATGCATTTGGCTAGGCAGTAGGATTACATGGGGAAATCCCTGACTAAACCCTTCTGCTCCCTGAGGACCCACGAGTCTATCTCAAGTGGTGCAGTGGTATTGGCCAAGCTGTCCCACAGCCAGAGCTCTTCAGGAAAATCACTAGTGGTTCCCTAGAGAACCACACGTTTCCAAACACTGACAGTGTTTCTGCAGGGGGCTGTCTGTAACTCAGTATCTCTAATCCTAATTTTAAGGAAAATAACCATCTGAGATACACAAGCCACTCTTAGYTTCAAGGAGCTCAGATGATTGACACGCTGTCATCTGTAAATAGGATGCCAGGGCTGTGACCACCAGTGGTACAGAAGGGTATGCAACAAGCAGCTGACAAAAACAAACGTCTTCCAGAGAGTTTTGGTTTTACCTGCATTGCTTTTTGGGTTTGTTTTGAAACAAACCTCTATCCTTTCTTAAACCAGAAGAGTTTTTCCTTGCTCCTTTCCCTCATCTATATGCACCCCTCACCTATAGTCCCTCAGTCTGTCTCCCTTTTCCATCTCGTCTGGGGAACATGACCAAACTTCCTTTAAGTGATGAATTAAGGAGACCAAATCAGAACCTGAAGGACTTCACAGGCTTTGTGCCATATGCTAGTCAGCAGTCAATAATGCCCAGGCTGGGATTTCTCCAAGCACATCTGTGCTGCGGGAGCATCCATCTAAGTGAGTTGCCGGCTCCCTCCACAGTCATTGGAGAGCTGATCAGTCACATCCAGTGGTTCACCTCAGCCTGATGTTCACTCCTGCCTTTGTTTGGCTAAATCCCACTGTGCAGTCTTTGCTGACTGTAACAGGAGGCATGGGGTTCCCCTCCACTGTAGCATTAGTTTCCCCCAAATTCTCTCTGCTCCAGGAAATGATACTCACCCCCGAGAGACTGACACTTGGAGGTTATAGCTGGGAAGCAGTGGCTTGTCTGAGAACTCAAACATGAAGTTGTCTGATTCTTGCTCATCTTCCTCCTGGTCTGAACTTCCTGGAGGGTTGAGCAGGAGATCACATCCAATGCCATCCTTCCCCTCTGAAACAATCAAAACAGACGTTGGCATCAATCACAGTTTCACTCCAGCCAGCACTCACTGGTCCCTGGGGAATGACCAGTTACTACCACACTTCCATATGCACCTGCCCACAACATCACAGCAAATGTAAGAGAGAAATCCCAGGGGCTCCTCACACTTTCCTTCCAGCCCTTCATTTTGGAGAATGAGGGAGTGCTGGCTGCTCTGCATGCTAAGCTGCCTGGTAACTCCGCTCTGTGACTCTGTTAGGTTGAAAGAGCAAATTATGTTATAGTAATCTTCAGGTTTGCACTGATCCCACATGTGAGGCCATGTACTACCTGCTTGCAAGATGAAACTGTTTTCTTGGCTCAAACACACACTGACACCTCAGGCTCTTCCCGAAATGCCCTCAGTCATTTCCCCACTCCTTTGCCAGCACAGCCACCCTCAGCCTAGAAGCATCTGCACAAGTGGGGAAGGAAGTGGATGTAGGAGCCAAGCAGACAAAGCATCTCTAAGGACCATGGTTCCTATAAAGGAGGTCATTGTTCTCTGCTCTTTGGGCACTTCTCCACCCCAATTCCACTTGACAACTGTCAGCAGGTTATGCAGAGGTGTGTGCCAGGGGCTGTGTGTACATAAGGACTGCAAGATGGTGCCACCAAATCGTGCAGCAGATCTAGAGGCTTATACAAGAGAACAACAATAAGGATGACTTTAGAGAAGCAGACCCACACATTTCTGGCTTAAGCCTTTCTAAGGGGTATGTGAGATCTAGCAGGATTTGCTTGCATAGAAGATGGAGAATAGCACATTCGATCCAGAAACAATTTGAACATGGTTAAGTTCACTGTTCACCAGTTTGGAAAGCATCTGTTGAAAAATAGCTTGCTGTCAGGATTTTATTATCAAAAGGTATGAATAGCCTTGGGTTTTCAAAGTGTTTTTGTCCTGCTGAGATAATACAGCTCCCAAAACTTTCAGAAAATAGGTTTAGATTCTATAGAGAGAAATCAGAGCAAATGTGCTGGTAAGCAAATAAACCAATCATGCAAAAGTTCAACACCATGCATAAAAGAAAAGGCTACACAAAAAGTGTTCTTATGGTATGCTGCACGAATAAGATCCAAGTGCCACACTGCTCTATGAATAAATGCAGCATCCAGTAAGAATGTTACTTTAACAGAGAAACAACAGCAGACAACAGAAGACACGGGCTCAAACAGGGTCTCAGGAAACAACAAAGTCATTTCTAAGTCCTCCAAAAGAGAAAAGTCCCTAAGAAACAGAAAAACAGGGTTTTTATACCTTCAAAACTTATTTTAGAATAGGACAAAAATAACTGATATGAATATTGGCCTGATATCACCTCTAGGCAAAGCTTAAGAGTGCCATGACTGAAGAATCACATTTCTTGGGTAATCCAGGAAAAAAAGAATTAAATGCATTTAATGTGGCAAAATTTATGGTTCTGTCCTGAGAACTCTTTTCACTTGGTCCTGTCCGCTAGCTTTACTGAAGGCTTCAGATGAGAACAGGAACATCCTGTACCATCACAGAGCAACATGGCAACATCAGGCACAAAAATGTTAGTTCCAGGTGTAGAACAAAACCTTGGGGTGGGACGTTGTCTCTGGAGTAATGGCAGCGTGAAGCGCATGACACTGATGAGTTTACCATACCCAGATCTCAGAGCTCTCACACCCTGGTTTCTCTCATTATCCTGTGTCCCCCAGAGATTTGCACATCTAAGGGAAACCATGGACAACATTCCTGCTTCAAAGAATAGAAACGCATTGGGCCTGGGATTGCTCCTCCCACCCAGAGTGACAYGCAATGTTTTGTGCTTCAGCTGGCTGCTCTGATGAAAAGGGAAACTTTGAAGAACTGAATCACTAAAGGAAGAGAAGCATTTCCGCTGAGCTGGTTTGTTGCCTTTGACAGCTGGGAGCAGCTCAGTTACTCTGTGACACAACCAGGTACTTCCCTGCCCTGGGGAAAGTCTTCTGTCAGTGACCAAAGGTGACTGCATAAGGTAACTGAGCCAAAAGGGCCCATTTCAAAAAAAAATGCAAGAAACACCACTACAAAGAAAACAGCCCCTTGTCACTAGCTTGGCATCTTGCTCTTCCTTGCTTGTTCACATGCTGCCCTGCAGTATTGTCTGTCAAAACACAGGTGACAGAGGTCCAACAGTGTCACCTCACTATTGCTGTAAGCTGATCTAGATGTGGATGAAATGGGAGGTCCCTTTCTGTGCCTGTTGAACACAGGCCTGGCAAGATAAAGAACTACTTTCCAGTTAGATTAATTCCCTGCCACAACCCATCATACAGCCTCACAAAGACGCTGTCAAGGGCAACACTGGGAATGCTCCACACGGAGGGGTGAAAAGAGCTCTGACAGCAGTGTAGAGTTAGATCAGCTTAGAGAGACGATGGCAGTGATCCCAAGCCAGAGACGGAAATATCCCACAAGCTACACCAAACCCAGGGAGATCCAAAACATTTTGTGCAGCTGGCATTCCTCCAGGGATCATCAGCCTTGGGGCTGGGAGGGACCAGAGTTCTCCCAAGCAGTGTGGAGATACTTGTTAAAGCCTGAGGCACCCGAGATGCAAGCATCATCCCAATGAACACTGAAAGAATCTTTCTACTGGAGCAAGGATGAAAAGATGCTCCTAGGGATGTGCACAGGCAGATTCATGCTGGGTTTGTCTGGCTTTTTAACCAGCTTCAGGCAGCACAGGACAGAAGGAAGACAAAGCCTGACAGACGGCACCAGGCAAATGACAGAGACCCAGCAGAGGCACATTCACAGTGGCCATGATTTAGTGTGAAGTCCCAGTGGAAGAAATAGGACATGCTTAATTTAACAGAATAGGTAGTCTTCTTCCATCCTCAAACAAAACCTTCCAAAGAGCATAACTGAGGTCCAGGCAGAGGAAAATGAAGTGCTGTCACCAGCATTTCCATGTTTTCCTGTGGAGCCTTTCCCTGCATTAACCAAGCACTTAAGTAAGGTCCTTGTGAGCAGTGAACTGCTATCACTGATGGCATCTTAATAGCCCCTCACCTGACAAAAATGGCAAGAGTTGGGGAGGGTTTGCCTACTGAAAATCAATGGAAATTAGTTGTCTTTTTGCCTACTGGGGTGGAGGAAAGAAATGTGGAAAGATACAATGAAAGACAGGATTTTCAAGACAATCTAAGGGAGCCACACCAAAAAAAAAAAAGAGAAAGAGAGAGAGAGAACTGAAACAAGCAGCTAATTTTAACCAAAAGCAATCAGGTTGTTTAGCCTTCAAAGATCCATTCTTTCATTTCAGGGGTCAAGGTATACAAAAAGCAGAAAACAAGACAGCATGTTTCTGAATGACTTGCATGTGGCAGCTGGTCTCCTATGGGGTATGAGAATTGGCAGCCTACAATCCCATGCCAGGATCTTGAAGAGGAAAAGGCACTGATGAACGGGACATAATAAGCAGATACTCAAACTCAAGTACATAAGCTCTCTGGGTTACCAAGAGCTCAGCCATGCTGTAGTAACCAAAAAGAGCCAAATCTTCTTACCCGCAAAACCACCCACAATTTTCCTTCCTTGCTTAACAGAGAAATCCAAGAGGGAGTCAGTGATAAATCAAAAGGGGTAATATTTTTAAGATATTACAGTCAAAGAAAAGCTATTTTTCTCTTGGTAATGAGGATTCTTCTCAAAGGATTGTGATAGCTTCAAGAGCTAGAAATCTAGAGGAAGGAGGCTCTGCTTTGAACAGTTTCCTTGGCATGCCTGAGACGCAAAGGCCTACGGACAAAGAGTTTTCTTAGAAATACAGAATTTCATCTGTTCTGAAATGAAGAGACATCAGGGTCCTCCAAGGATATCAAGACCAACTTTCCAAATGCATCCAATTTTTTTTCGTTTCTAAAAGGAGATCTAAAATGACAGTAGGAAACAACTAAAATCAACAGTCTTTGAGCTTGCCAAGTGCAGAAATAATCCAAGTCTTTACAGAGGACTTGACAGTGATGATCTACTGTCTTAGTGGTTGGGAGGGACTCTGCAGTCTGCTACAGGCCCGTGGCTGGATCCAGAACATCTTTATTCATGGACCCTAGCAGAACTGGAATAATATAATGAACAATTTATGGACCTTTTGCCTGCACTATTTCAAGAAAACTCCTAAGCTGGTAGCCATCCTCTTCAGAAAGTCTTTGACAGTATAAGGTGCAAGTCATGCTTTCACTGGAAAATGCCTGGCATTGTAAGAGAAGGAACTCCTCCAGACAAATGCCCTTCTCTGAAGCAGAGGAGAGGGGTCTATAACCCCAAGGCACAGCTGTCCCACTGGATGGGCAGCTCTGAGAACCTGGAAGTTCAGGACTGCTACTAAGGAGAGCACCTCAAAGAAATAAAGATTTCCTCTGCTTTCCTTGGTTTTATCTTGATGACTGGCTAGCAAGGGAGTAACAAGAACTACGACAAGAATAACCTGCTACAGGATTGAGACCCAAAGACTCTCAGAAATCAGCAGCAGCTCATGCAGTCTAGTCTTGCACAGTTTTTACCTTACTCAGAGGGAACCATGCATGCCGCTTCCCAAAGAAAGACTCCCTTTCAGGAGCATTGGGAACTCCCAGCACGTAACATAATGGCGGGATCTCTCTGTACCACATGAGCTGGGAGGGAAGCTGACAGACAACCTGAGCAAGCGACACATCATTATCTAGCAGACATACTTCTTTCTGCTCTGCAGGTATAAAGGAAATGGGATGGACTGAACTCACCTAGTACAGAGCTGCTGTAGAAGTCCCATGCTGTTCGAGGATCCCCGTCTGTACGGCCCTGGAGATCCGAAAGGTAATCTAAGAAGAAAAAAAACGAGAGGGGAAATGCATATCTTCTGGGTCAAAGCATGATCCTGGAGTGCATATCTATTGCTCCTGGGAAAAGCAGTGGAAATGAAGTGTTTTACCCTATTTTGCAGCTAGACCTTATGGCAAAAGCTGAACTACAACTTGCAAAAAGGGTGCCCCCCCTCAGGAGAGGACAACACGGCCCTGGGGCTGAGAAGATGAAATAGAAGCTAAAGTGGAAAACAACTGACAATACTGAGTGGGTTGGAAAGGAGGGTCCTTAGAATTGTCTTGAGTTCAAAATTACACCTCTAACAAACGTGTGCAGTTAAGCCCGGAGGAGCACTGACAGACAGACAGCTGGCAAACCAGACTTTTTCAAAACTGGAAAACTTCTCCGTTGTACCTGTGTGGGAACCACCATCTAACTCTAGCTGTTTCTGTCCTCCTTGCTGTTCTGTTGGAGCCACAACACTCTACACTAACAGCACAGAAAGTGGGCATGTGTTTCACTCTCAGCTACAGTAATGCAAAATGGTCCTTTGTAACAATGGCAGGCAAGCAGCATTTGGGCAGAACAGTTTTAGAGTAGATGGCATCATTACTTGACAGCAAAAATATATTCATTTAGGCTATGCTGTAGAACCAGGAACTGCAGGTATTAAACACAGCGTCTTCATCCTTCATCCACAGCCCTGCCTGTATAGTTATGTGATGACCACATTGCCAGCATTCTGGCCTTGTACATTAAAGACTGAAAAGTTACTTGTATCTTACTTGAAAAATGATATATAATTCTATAATTAGAGGTTGCGTTGTAAAAATGCACACATAGGACACGATAGAGCTAAAGTTATTCAACCCCTGCTGCTCAAGCACTTCTCAACCCGTGGGCACCCAGATTTGGTCCCGTGTGCTGCCACACAGGAAGGATGGAAGCACTGCCACCCCCAGGCTTGCACCTACCACAAAGGAAGCGCTTCATCACTTCACTGGTGGCAAGCTTCACAGCTGTCTGTCCAGAGTACGTGGCCAGAGTGGGGTCAGCACCATAGGAGAGTAGAAGCCACATGGTTTCCAGGTTGTCATTTGCCACTGCATCGTGGACAGGCCTGCAAAGATGGAAGCATTAGCAGATAAAGAGATCAGAAGAGTTCACAAAGCAAATGATCTGTTTCTCGTTAAGACAAATCTAGTGATGACTGGCAGTTCTTCCTGGAAAACTGCCCCTGGCTCACTGCCCAATGCTGTTCAGGGCTTCCCTGATGTCCTCCCTCTTGCTGGCTTGCCTTGTGCCATCCTGTGCGCTGCAGTTCACGTTGGCGCCATGTTCCAGCAGAATGTGCAGGATATCAATCCAGCCTCGTGCGCAGGCTTCGTGCAGAGCTGTGTAGCCAGCATTGTCACGGTGGTTCACGTCACTACTCTTTTTCTGCAGGCAATAGAGTACTACGTCCTGCAGGAACAAGATCAGCACAGGCCTGGTTACACACAAACCAAAACGGGGCAGTGCAGGCACAGAAAAGCAAAATCCACCAAAATTCACCTTGTAGCCCAGGCGGGCCGCTCGCTGCAGAAGGGTCTCCCCAGCATTTTTGTTCACAATCAGCCGCCGAGCTTCAGGAGGAATGTGCTGGGCCACAGGTAACTCAGGGGAACACCCTGGGCTGACCCGACGGGACTTACAAACTGGCCACAAGTCCTGAGGCTTCTTCAGAGAGCGCATTTTGGGCTGATTCCAGCATCCTTTCACCTGAAAAAGAATGGAACACAGCTCCTTGGCACATGCAGCCATTGCTTACTAACAGGAACCCCCATCTTGTTTCTCCCCACATACAGCATTCCCCTCATCAGTCCAAGACATACCTTCCCCTCATCACAGATCCCTGCCAGGTGTTTGGTTTTGCATTTGCGTTTTCCTGATGGTTTCTCCAGCTCTTCTTGGATGGCAGAGCTGCCCGAGTGCTCCAGAAAAAAGCCATTTCGAAAGTCTGGGCGTCCTTGAGACTTTCGGGGAGATGGGGAAAGCCTACTTCTCAGTTGTAGCTCTGTGCCTTTGCCCTGCCCAGACTCCTTCTGCTTCCGGTACCTAAAATCTAAAGGAGAAATGGAATGAGGAGCTTCTATCAGTGCAGAACCAGAGGGCAGCAACCCCGATCTCTGCCCACCACTCAAAACAAACTAATCCCTGCAAATCTTTGATGGCTACAAATCCGGAAATCCAGACCCACAGTAGAGTCACTGCAGTAAGAACAAGCACAGTGAGGTCACAAATTTTACCCATCAGGGATGGACTCAGAATGAACACAAGATGCACAATGTCAGACAGCCATCCTGGCTTAAAAAGGCCAATCCTACCAAGATCTGGGACTTGCACGCAACTGATTAAGATTTTTCTTTAGGTATGACAGTCAGGTGGGTCAGGGTCTCCCTGGGCAGGGAACCCAGTAGGAAACAGCCCAGCTTGTCAGCACGCTTCCCAGTAGTTTGGTCACTGCATGCTGCTATACAGTGAATTCCCCTAATATCTGCAAAGCTAAGCAGRTCTCACATGGGACACCTCTCAGAGGGAAAGAAAATTTGGGAGGTATCCCCTTTACGCTGTGGAACAGTTGTTATTTTGCTGCCTACAAAATCAGACCCTGCCTTGCCCTCTCATGTCTTCCCCTTAACTTAAGTAGTATATTAACATTTAATTTAATATGCATTCAGGCAGGAAGTAGCACAATGCCTCAAGGGAAATCCAAGCTTTTCTTCCTCGCATTATGCGGAACTGCAGGGTTGCTCATTACAGAACCCTAAACATTGTGCAAGGGCATGCACTCTGGTTCACTTAAATAGCAACATACCATAAAAAGGGCATGACAGTAACTGTAAAACAAAGTATGGAATGAGAAAGTAAAGCCTCATGAACATATAACTGCACTGACTTGCGTGAGGCCTCTTTGCTGTAGATCATCAGTGTTGGAATAAAATAGGTTACAAAGGAAGGACAGCATGCAGACAGCTTTTGGGAATCAGAGTCTCTCAAGACGGCTCTCTCCACAGCTTTGAGCACTTCATTTGGGAACAGTCCTCTGCTTCATTTCTAGGCGAAGGGCTAGGAGATGCTCCAGTAGGTTAGTTCAAAGGATAAAGAGAGGAATCCCCAGGAAGAAAATGTTTGGGTCCATTAGGGATGCCACATGAAAGACTGACCCTTCTGTCTCTAGTACCTAGGCAAGTTTTGTAGATCTCTAGGAGCAGCATCTTCAACTTCCAAGTTGTGCTGATATTTTAGATTCTCCACATTAAGCACTGCAAATAACTTCCATCCAGGCTTGTTATTGCTAGGAACCAGAGGCCATGGATCTTGCTAAGAAAAATGGGTTTGGCTGAGATACCAACGTAGAACCACATATAAAATCATGAAGCATGCACATCTTAAGTAGTGTGTAATATTCAGGTCTCCACATCTCAGGAAAGACGGAGCGGTGGTGAAGAAAAGCAACTAAAATGATTGAGGGGTGGAGAACCTGCCTTTTGAGAGAGGCTGGGACTCCTCAGTCTGGAGAGAAGGCTGAGAAGGATGTGATCAAGGCTTACAAAATCACAGAGGGATAGATTAGTTACACACAGAAATCTTACTCACCCAATCCTGCAATAGAAGATGTAGGGGAACTCTATGAAATGATAAAAGAAAAGACTTTGTAGAGCACAGAGTGAACTTCAGGGATTTACTGCCACAGGAGGCAGTGGAGGTGGATGATATAAGCAGGATCAGAAAGAGTTTAGACAAATTTATGGACAACAAACCCATAAAAGAATCATAAAAGGACTGGGCAGAGACATCCTTTCTGAGGTCCCTAATTCAGCTGCTCTGGATGCTGGGGAACACCAGTGGACTGGAGCCAAGGAAGTAGCTGTGCTTGCCCTGCATAGCCTCTCCGCTTGTCCTGGTTTGGAGAAAACAGCAGGCTAGACAGGCCCTAGCCTGACACCATACAGCATATTGGATGTACATAAGCAAGAAACAGATGAAGTTTCCTTAAGAGAATAGGCCTGCCTTGCTCTGAACAAAGTAGAGCTCATCATGAGACATTATCGGGGTTGGTAGTTCTAACTTCCCACTGCATAGAACACAATATTTCTTTTTTAAATTCAYGCACAAGTATTAGACTGTATTTAAGAAAAGTTTTAGCAATGATATTCAATTGTCAAGAAGACAGCACATGGCAGTCACTAACCTGCTTGCTCTTTTGGAAGCAGTCACTGGACAGAGACTTCTGCTGGGCTGTCTATAACACTATTCTTGTCCCTTTTACAAAATTATGACACTTGAACAGCTAAGCCCAGGGCAGTGTACAAGGAATTGAGATACTCCTCCCTTTTGCATGTTCCCTGATATCTGATTCCTTCTGCCAATGTGCAGGAGGTCTGTGTTTTAGACCAAGACTTTTAGATCAGCCCATCAATGTAGTATTTAATACACCTCATTCGGCAGAAAGCAAGTCTGTGCGAGAAAACACGCTCTCATCGATGGAACAGCTGCCCGTGGGGAGGAAACAGATATGAAATGGCGTGAGCCTATGAAGAGTGGGGAATGGGATGAGGAAGAACCAAGTCTCTGGCTGGTGCATGAAGAGAAAGCGGTGAAAAAACGAAAAATGTGTGCCTTGCCTTTAGCTGACGTGACCATCACTATCAGCAGTAAAATGCCAAAGAATGTGTTCATAGACGAACAGCCAGCCCAGCTGATCAAAGTGGTCTGCCCAAAATCAAGGGAGCATTGGTCAGAGAGAGAAGACACTTCCAATGGATCAAAATATTTTTACTATCAAAGTGATATAGCCTCCTTTATTCAAGTGCCTTGAAGCCAAGGGTCCCGATTGTTTTCTGGCTACGCTTGGATGATGAGGTGGTATCAGCAACCAAATGCTGAAAGTGGTATGCTTATTTTAAGACTTCACCTTGCCCCCGGAGGGGATCTGGCCACAACAAACCAGGCATTTGTCAGTGGATCACTGCAGCTCGTATCTAAAGATGATGCAGAGTCTTTAGCTAGTACTGAATGCAGCTGTCTGCTTTCTCTAAAGACATGGGCTGGCCTCATGTCCCTCTTGAGCCTTCCAGCCACCTTTCAATGCCAGTGTAAAGCCTGGGTCCTAATCTCCAAAGCCAGGAATGCCTCTAGGCCATGAGCTGAATCTCAGAATCCAAAATACAGAAGCTCACACATCTGAGGACCAAGTAACCAAATGGTCTCTGAGGGAAGCTGGCTATGGAACCATCCTTGAGAGAGAACAGACAACTTTGTGATGTGTGATAAAGCTCCTGGAAAAAAAAATCTCTCCAAATGTTGCTGAACTCATACCTTCTTTTCAGGCTCCATTTTGAAGAGGCTTCGGTGGGAGACAGTCTAAGAGAGTTCATAGAAAGCAATGCAAAGATGCCAAGAAGCCCATTAGAAACTTTGCTACTGATTTCACACGGAGGCAGCCAGACAGTACAGCAGTGTAAAACTATGGTAGAGCAGACACCTAGCTTTGGAGAGCACACAGTAGGATGAAAGTGGCTTAAAAGCACACATATCTGAGACTATAGAGATGAGACTAAGAGTTAAACACCCAATTGACTTTCCACCCCCTCTGGACAGCCCACAGCAGATTTTTAGCAGTACTGAGGGCTAGGACACAAAAGAAACCCTGTGACTAACCTGAAACAACAGAGTTTAGCAGGCAATGTGCTAACTAAGCATCCCGGTCAACAGTTTTACCTTTACAGAAAGCACACTCATTGAAAATCACAACTGGTCAGCTGCTTGATTCAGACCACGCAGGGAAAGAGGTCTTCAGAAGCACAGCACCATCACTTTCTAACCTAACCTCGCTAAGACTGCCCTTTGCCAGGCCATCTTTACTACCTACTACATAGTGCCTCAGTAGCATCTCAGCTTCTCCTGAGGACTGTCAGTCTGAGCATTGATGCGGTGTGGCAGAAGGCAACAGGTCCACAGTCATTACATCACTTCCCACAGAAAGGCCCAAGCGCAGGAAGAGCTGGCAGCCCTCAGAGAAGCACTTCTCCCAGGGTGGCACTRTGGCAGGGGCATGCTCTTTTGCAACACTGACAGAAGTTACCTGCAGGACAGCTCAGGCAGAGCTACACACAGTCTGGACTACCAGCCAGATGTCAACACGTACATTTGGACATGTATGTTTTGCTGGATGAATACCACCCTTGCTTCCAACAACCTCAAAATGCCCCTGAACAGACAGAGATAGCTGGCTGACAGTTACATATTTCAAAACATCCAGGAAAAGGGAGTGCAGAGACCACTAAACCTCAGGGACACACAGATCACAGATTTAGTTTTGACCACATAGTCAGGGCAGTTATTGAAGAAGAAGTGCAAGAGTGGAGGTAGAGCAGGAAGCACAACACAGGCAGGTGGCACAGCTTTCTCCTCTTAGCAAAGCTGCAAATATGAACCACAGCGCCACTTGCAACACACTGACTTTGTTAATATTCTCCCTCATGCTCTGTGGTGCAAGCTTGCAAGTTAACTTAATCAAGCAAAACAAAGCATAAAGAAGGCCAGCTGAAATGCAGTGGCTCCACCTCTCTCTATTTTAGCCAGGAATGCTGAACACCTCCCAGGGGTCCACGCTTGTCCATAAAAAATTTGCTGTGCTACCTCCTCCAATTCTCATTTTCCCACATCCTCTACCTAATTAGCCACACAAGATGGTATTCCCTACCCTAAAATGTACTTTAAATATTCTTTAAAGAGCTGACCAGCTGAAGTGGTCCATGCGAGCCCACTGCTCTAGTTGTAATGACAAAACTCCATCATTATAAATATATAAAATGGCCTGGGGCCCAGGCTCCTGGTACCAGAAACCCCTTCCCAAACTATACCTGCTTTGGATTTTCGCCTCCTGTGGGGGTAGCCCACTTGCTCCTCCTCTCGCTCGGTCAAATATTCCCCTGTCTGGTATTTCCGACTTTTCTGCCGTCTCCTTTTCTTCCTTTTGATGTGGCTGTCATCTTCCTCCTCCTCATTGGGCTCCCACAGCTGCCTGGGTGTTTCCACTCTCCAGGGCAGCTCCCGGGCCCTCCGCAAGTGACAGCCGCTCCTCTCTGACAGGGACCTGTCCCTGGCCCTGCGACTATGATAGCGTGATGTCCTGTGGGATTTTCGCAGCTTGCGACATTTCAAGGACGTCTCTTCCTCCTCTTCCTCCTCCTCCTCCTCCTCCTCCTCCTCCTCTTCTTCTTCTTCCTGATCCTCTTCCAATGGTAAAATCTCCTGACCGGTCACATCGCACTCTCCTGTCAAGCTAGCAGAAGAGCCAGCAATGCTTCCTGAAAGAAAGTGGAATTTCTAACTGACAAAAAGAGCCAAGGATATTGGCAAGAAAAAGCCCTGTGGGGCAGGACAGAAGACAGGGACAAGGCCATGTAAACAGAGAAATGCTCCCACTCCACCCAGGACTCGTTTGATCTGAGAGGGCAGCAAAGTACCCTGCCTTTGCTCAGCAGCGATGTCTCCGTTTCCAGGACCCACGGCAATGACTCACCTGATTGACTACGCGTCCGGCTGCTCAGCACCACTGGAATGAAATCCCGGAAATTGTTCTTGGGCTTCTTCTCAAGGTAACCTGTGAAGATAACAAAGCCTTGAGAAACAATGCCACCGAAAAGTCAGAAGGAAATTTGTGCAAGCAAGACTGCTAGCCTGGAAAGGGCAGTCTGGCATCACATTTCAGCTCCATCTAGAATCACAGTCCGCTTTGGGAAGTGATCAACTCCAGAGCCATGCAGCTTTAGAACTGCAGTTGGCTCCATGGCAGAAGAGCACCGGCGCTAAAGGAAACACTGCAGCTGGACAGGGTGAGAACATTTTGCCACCTTAAATTCGTACCAGTACCTTCCTCATGGCTGTCCGCCCGGTGTGCTGGCGATGGGAATTCTGTCTTCGCCGGCCTCCTGCGCTTACGCTTCAGTCTGAGGCTGTTGTGATCTTTCACTGATCCCAGGCCAGCTCGGCTTTCTCGCTGGCTAATTTCATGCAGATCATCATGGTGTTTTCGCCACTGCGAATGGAGGATACAGGTTGAAGCCTGAACTGCCAACTAACTGTGCTGGAGGAGCTAAGGAGAAGGGATGCCAAAATGCTGTCCCACACCAACACCGCTGCTGCCCTTCAGCATTTTTGAGACCCACATACAACACAGAGCTCAGGAATTTGTAGATATCCAGATCCACTTTTGCCCTAGAAAGCCTGCAGACCCAGGTATTTCAGATATTAATCCACCGTCAGGTAACGCCAAAGAGCATGGATAGAAAGCCAGTATAAGCCCCAGCTCTGTGCAGTAAGCTGCTCTCCCCAGCAAGAGCTCCTTCCTCACTCCTAACCCTACCTGCTAACCTTTTTGATAACCCAATAGTCCCAGCTACAGCCATATCTGGCAGCTATCCCCCTCCTTGGCATTGGAGACCCTTCCTCACAGCCTCTCACCCACCTTCCGGCCATGCATGTTCTGGCTCCCTGATTTGCTTGCAGGCTCCTCGCTGTCCTGGGCTTTGCATTTCAGTCTCTTGTGAGCCTGCTTGATATCCCCATCATGCTGCCGCTTGGTCTTGCAGCGGGCACTGCCCTCTTGTTTGATTTGGCCTGCTGCCTTGAGCTTGACCTCAGTAAAGGCCTGGGCAGCAGCCCCAGCTCGCGGGCAGGCCGCAGAAGCAAATGACATGTCACACTCCACTCGCTCCTTCTTGAGCCTGCATAGATCCACCTGACGCATGCACTGGGGCGGTTCTGCAGCTGGCTGCTCCTGGGAGCCTTCGCAGCCCCCCTCCTTGTGTTGACTCTCTGTGGGTGCAGTAGGCACCTCCGAAATTGTTCGCAGGCTCTGCTGCCCTACTGTGGGCAGATCATGCGACAAATAGGCTGCTAACACTTGGTTTTTAGGCTTTGCATCCAGCTGTTTGAGGCTACAGCTCCCCTGGGGAGCCTCAGTCTGTACGTTGCTCTCCTTACTGGAGTCAGCCTCTGGTTCATCACACTCTTGACTCTTCTGAGGGTTTTCTGGCTTCCCCTTTCCCCCTTTCACATCCAAAGGACTGGCCTGAAGAGATGGACCTGCATTCAGTGGGCCTGGATTGGCAGGCTCCTCATAGAGTTTGGGCAAGGTCCGGCAGTTCTTGCTCTTGGAGGCAGCTTCCCGTTCCAGAGATGGGAGCCTGGGCAGTCCCTCTGGTGTGCTTTGGGTTGCTGTGCCAGACTCTGCAGGCTGCATGCTAGGGAATGTCGGGAGCTCCCCTGCACCAGAGGGCTTGCAGGCGCTGCTCTGGTTTGGTGGCAGCTGCCCCACTGTGGAGATGCCAATCGAAAGCAAAGGGGTTTGATGATAAGGAGACCAGCCGAGAGGCAGAAGCTGAGGATTGGAAGGTTTTCCATTTACCGGGCAACGGGGGTAAACACTTCCCTGGCCAGGATTCCAGGTAGAGATGTCCTTGGATTGACACAAAGGAGCTCCTGAAGCAACTCTGCCATGAAGAAGTCTCTTAGCAGGATCCTGCTGTCCCTCTGCACTGACCTGGCTGGCTTTCTTCCCACAGGGAATCCCAGCATTTCGAGGCTCTCCCTGATCAACAATGGAAATAGGCTCCTGCTTGGGAAGGTGGCGAGGGTCCCTGCTGAAGCTCACACTGGAGTCCTTGCTGAGCAGCAGCGAGGCGGGGACTGGGTTGGCCACCCCGACGTAGGTGCCTGGAATGGTGCTGATGAGTGTGGTGTTCTTCACCCAGGAGCCCTGCTCCCCGTTACGCAGGAACTCGGGGAAGATGACGAAGGGAGGGGTGGTGCCCAGGCACGAGGTGACACTGCTGCCCGTGCTCTGGGTTGCGCGCTGGGACTTGGACAGGACTGTGGTGAGCAATGCTTTGCCGCTGGTGTGCACGGGTGTGAGGATGGGCATAGGAGGTGTCTTGCGTTGACTGGGTGGAGGCAGTTTCTGGCGATTGGACTTAGAGGACAGATCAAGAGGCATCTCACTGCACTCTGGAGAGGGGACCATCTCACGCTCTAGCTGCGGAGGGGACTTCAGAGGAGAAAGTGAAGTAGTAGCCCCCTGCACGTGCGGCTCGGGAGCACCTGGGGCTCTGGTGTGTGTACCAGTGCCCGACGAAGGGGCACTGCTTCCACATGATGCTGCCAATGGAGGCTGGCTGGATGAGAGGGAAGGGCCAGCTGTGGATGGGAGAGCACCATCGGCAGCAGTTTGGGCACCACTTCCGCTTGAAGGTGAAGAGCAGCTGAGCTGATTCACCTCCACAGACACCACTTTGGCATCTGAAGTCAAAGGTCTGGTCACAGAGAAGGTGCAGGGGTAGGAGCGCAGCTCTGGGGAAGCAATAATTCCTGGCAGGCAACGCTCGTGTATATAGGAGGGCAGGACAGGGAGGGTGAGCGTGGAGGAGACCCCCAAGGTACTTGGAAGTGTAGCCACACTGAGCGGCTGCCCACAGCTGGGTGGAGGGATGTACACTAGTGGCTGGCTTGGGCTCAAAACTGCCCCAGGCTGAAAGGACAGGGGCATTTTTTGCATAGCAGGGGCCTGAGATGTGGGAAAGCACACTCTATTCAAAGTGAAAGTAGCTGGGGTGGAGGCCGATGTGTTGCAGCTGGAAGCAACCACGGATAATGTCCCCTCTGCCAGCACTCCCAGCCCTTGTGCTCCAGTGCTTGGGGTGCTTTTCTCCTTCGCAGCAGGCTCACTCTCTGGAGCTGCAGAGCAGGCTGCAGGAACATCAGCCTGCTTGTCGCTGTGAGGATCTGCAGGTGTCCAGGCAGCATCAGCACCAGTGCTCTCCTGCTCAGTAGCTCTGGGGATTGCTGGCTCTTGCCCTCTGCCATCCCCCTGGCTTGCCAGAGGGCCCAGGACATCATCTTCTTTCACAGTCTTTCCCACACACTCTGGGCTTGGGTTGGGATCAGGTGGCTGCTCTTCCAGTTTGGGACCAAGCTTTTCCTCCACCTTGCCATCTGCATCCAGCCCCTGGGCATTGCTGCCACCACCGCTGACTGCTGTGAGCTCCACCTGCAACAAGAAGGGAGAAGATGTTCCTTAGAGCTGTGCAAGTGGCTCCTAGTGAAGCAGGCAATACTTTCCCCTCCCTAGGCCCTCACAGGATGTTGAGAAGGCCACGCGTGGGGAAGTGGCAAACAGCTTTTGCCAAAACAGAGAGTTGCTTCTCCCATACTGCAGTCAGGCACATCCCTCTGGAAGACAGAGCCCAGAGGACCCAGTTAGGGACAGATGCTCTTGCTTGGCCTGTTCCATCACAGAAACGACTTCTTGGACCCAGACATGCACACAAGGAGCTCACCTTGGAAAGGCTGCTGCTGACGCAAAACTCTTGAGACCCCAAGTGCTGGGAGCTGCTCGTTTTAGACTCCTCATCAGAAAGTGGGGCTCTCCTAGATGAGGAACAAGACATGGCATTATAAAGTCCTGAGGTATTCTCCCAGCACCTTCCCTGTCTCCATTTGGCACAGCAGAGCAGCTCAAAGTCTGCTGAAGCTTGCCTGCTGCAGGCAGCCAGGTCCTCAGCAGCACAGCTACCCCACCAACACAACCTGCCTCCCTGACCTGTCAGGAGCCTTGTCTGGCCCAGTCAACAGCACTGCCTGCTTACCTGACGCGTCCTCCACACGCAGCTGTACCTGCCTGACAATACTTTTTCTCCACGGCCTAGCAGCACTGTGCAGTTTCCTTACTCATGACCATTTCAACTCCCCAAGCCCCACAACAGTTCGGTCCAGCCCAGCCCTCCCACACCACCCTGCATTGCAGCCCAGCCTCCAAACACCTGCTCCCATGCCCTCCATTTTTCATGCAGCTTTTGCACAGATTTCCAGTCCCATTCTCCCCACCCAGCCCCATCCTGCTCACCTCTCCTTCCACACACACATCCTCATCACTGTTTCTCTGTCCTCCAGCCATATTCACTCCAAGTTCCTAACTTCCCACCCCAGGCACACAAATCCTGCAATACATGAAGCATTTCTCCTAAGATGATTCCTGTCCCACACACAAGTGCAACTAGCTGGTAACTGCAATTCAGCCCCGCAATGCCATTCTGCAAGTCAAAGCCATTAAGACATGCTGTTGATGTTCATTTCACCTCTACGACCAACACTCCCAGTTCATCGCTCCCACATGCCAGTCCAGAAGCTACAACTTCAGGACCACTCCATGCCTTTCACTCCCCAGGAGTCTCCTCTCCTCATCTCCTCCATCCCAGTCCCTACTGTCAGTCATGGTCCTCCAAAGAGGCCCTTCCCCAGGCACCGGGCTGTGTAGATAGCCTCCAAGTCCTGCCACTACAAGCGCTGTGCACATTCAGCTCTCCAGCCCCCGGAGATCTCTCTCCAGCATCGAAAGTGTTCAGGCCCAAGGTGTTCAGCATATGACTGAAGCAGCCAGTCACCCTTGGTATGCAACGTCCTGCTGGCCTGCACATTTCACCTTTTCTCTTCAGAAGACAGTTCCTGAGCGGAAAGTACGAATTCAGAACAAGGACTGTGAACTCCAGGGAAATGGGAAATACTGAAGAGATAACTGTGCTCATGATCTGCAGGATGACTGGACAAGAGACAATGCTCCTGTGTTCAGTGTCCCACCCCCGTGACACACCTGCCCTAGCAGTATTTGCCTGATGACACTTCTCCAGTCTTTAAGGGTCATTATAGAGAAGCTGGTGGTGCTGGGATAAAACAGTTCAGTTTTAATTTCTGCTGATGACATGTTTTCTTCTGGTTTTGTGCATCCCCCTCTCCCTCCTTGCCGTGCTCTCAAAACCAAGTAACAGATGCAAGCTCTCTGAGTGAGCCCTTCTCATCATGGGGCTTCCCTACCCCTCGTGCTCAGCTCCAGGACTCTGGTCTCTTGGCCATTTCAAGCAGCCCATAATGGGATATCAGCGCCTACGTGAGATCTGAGCACTCTGGCTACAGGGAGGCCACAGTGACTCCTACGCCTTACCAAATGCCCTTGGGATTACAGCGCTGTGGCAGTCTCTGGCCACATCTGTTCCCCCATCTCACAAAACTACTTGGTTGTACAGTCAGTGCTGACCCCTTCAAACCACAGTAAAAGCCTGATCCCTTGAAAGGCCTCCTATTCCCTCCCTACCACACAACCTTCTTGCTATTACCCTCCACAGACACGGTTTGCCRTGGATTTCTTTAACCTTGGCTTCCCAAGTCAGCCAGGCCGCAAAAGGCTTAAGAGG
>NW_020449841.1:645212-653142 GCF_003343035.1 Apteryx rowi | reverse complement strand
GCCGCGCAGAGGGAGCTCCGGTGCAACGGCCCAACCCCTGCTGCAGCGCCGGGGGAGCACCAGGAAGGGCCCAGAGCTGCCCACGATACCAAACTACAGCCCGCTAAGGAGCCGAGTGATTACCCTGAGTCGACCCCTTCTCTCCCCGTTCCCTCCCGTCCTAACCTTAAACAGGGCCAAAGGCCGAGGAAGAGCATTTGGTTACAGTTAGCCTGGCTTGCCCGCCTTGCTCAAAGCTTGTATTTGGGAAGTGCAACACTTTATTAGATCGCCTTGGTTTGCCTGAGCTCAAATGGCCCATACACCAATGTTTATTATAAACTAGAAGTAGCTCGGAGCAGTTCAGGAGAGGAATAGGGCAACGCCATCCACCAGCCCTTATCTGAGGGCTGCACAGCGGGCTGAGCAGCTGCTGAGGGGTAAAGATGATCTCCGTCTCCATTTCTGCCCCAAATGAGAGTCTGAACTCTTCCCTATCCCACTGTTGTTCTGCCTGGCTCTTGGAGGATTTGCTGCCAGAAGCCTTAGTATCAGGAGCAAGGGAAGACAGGCACACACTGCCTTTGAGCCCAGAAAGCCTTTTTGGCTCTGGCAAATGTTCTAAACGCACCTAACCTCAGGGAAACCACAAACTGATCAGTTTGGAGAACAATACCCCAAAGCTGCAAGAATAAAAAGGCACTGCAATGCCATGGGACAGACCAGGAACCAGTCTCGATCAGTTCTGCCTCCCAGCCACTAATCCTCCCTAATCTCCTAGTTGGTGGCATGTCACAACTCTCCCATTTAATCGTTTGGTCTGTACTAACCCTCCTGGGTCACTGAAAGCTTTTCTTAACAGCTTGGCTCATAGTGGGTCAAGCCTTTTCCTTCCCCAGTTCTTGCCCTGGCAGTTAAGAGCACAGGTTCGATGAAGCCAATAGCATGTGCAAATGACACAAACAGCCTTGCGACCCATCAACACTATAGATATGATGTGGCTACATGCAGCTGCTGGTTCCTCCACAGAAAGCAGAGACCTCCAGCGCAGCCTGCCTGTAGACCCTCCTCACTGGAGCACGGGACGCAGGCACCATCATACAAATGGCACCGTTTAACCGCATATCCATTTCCCCCCTGCAGCTCTGTCGCACCTCAGCCTGATTCCCCAGTAAAACGCCCTGAGCGAGCCCTTTCCCTAGCCTCTGCAGATCCCTAACTCACGTTCTCCACTCATGCCTTTCTTGCCCTACCAAGCCGCCCACGCACCTCACCTCTCCTCGTTGAGGCCACACATGCGAATCCGCTCTGCGCTGGTCCAGTTGTGCACCCCGCTATAGAGAGGTGCTGTAGAGATCATGACAGCTACTTGTCACCAACCAGGACCTGTTGGGGCTTGAGGGGCCACTCTGCCTGCAAAAATCAAAGCAGAGAATTGGTAAGGCTTTCCAGGATGCTTGCATCCAACTGTGCTGCGCAGAGAATTATCCCCAACTTCATCATCAGGCATGCTGGGTCCAATGCCTGGGATGCTACAAGYGTGTCTGGAAAAGGGCTAGAAGAAATAAGCAGTGCCTTGGGACAGAATCCACAGCCCACTCATATTAAACAACTTTTGTTGTCAAAAAACCTCAGGCTATCCCAAGAGTTTCACACGGCCACCTTCACATCCATCCATATCCTTTGAAAAATCCCCCCACTTTCCCTCTCACTCGAGAGGGACCTCCAGCACAGAGGAGAGAGGCACAACACAGAGCTTTAAGCAAAATGATGTCCTGTTAAAATGCTGACAGCCCCAAGGTTTCGTATTACGTTGATCAACTAGTGCGCGTCTGCTTCAAAGGGGGGGGGGGACTCAAAAGAGCTAAGCAACTGGGGAACTCTGGATGGGAGCAAAGGTTTGCCAAGCAGTGCCATCAGACATGCCATCAATCAATTATCACCTTACTCTGCTGGGAAGGTGCTGGCATTCAGAGGAGTTAGGGGTGGAAAACGTAAGGAAATCCAGAGATTCGCGAGCATCCAAGACASACTGTCAGTTGGGTGGAGCTTTTGAGGGAGAACGTTGCAGCCAATCCTGTAGCGCTGGTCGTCCGAGCATTAAGGCAGCTTTGCTGCTCAAGTCACATCAGGGAAAAAGCAAGGGAGAGAGGATCTACTGCACTATCAAGCAGACTAGGGCAGACCAAGCAGGACTGGCTGCAAAATGCACAGATACTGTCAAAGATACATCCTGATACAGAGAAATATGAAACACGTGAAGGGAAAGCAGGCAAAGATAGGCACAGCAACGTTCTCAGTGCAGCAGGTGAGAGTGGGAAGCAGCTAAAAGTGGCGTGTTTCAAAATCTTACTCAGTTGTCTTTTTTCATGACAAACTCATGGGGACACAAGATCCGAGTAGGACAAGAAGCAGCTCGCACCATCAGTTTATGCTGAAACTAGCTGCAAACAGATCTAGAGACAAACAGCTTAAGGAAATCAGGCTACAGAACTGAAGGTGGTCTCTGAATACAGCTGCTGTCAGATAGCCTCGCCCCTTATAAATGTAGGCATAATTTTAAGCTGAACCATGTCTGTGGGGATCCTCCAGACCGAAAAGAAGGGCCGGGAACATAAGAGAAATTGGGGAAAGGCAGTTTGCTTGGGGGGAAAAAAAAAAAAAAAGGAGCGACAGACACGTCTGCAAACAAAAATGCACAAGTGAGCAAAGAGACTGTGGAAATCAGAAGTCAGACGAAGAGGGAAAAATCCACTAAAAGACACACGCTGTAAGGTGGAAGAAATACTCAGCAGTGGCAAGGGTAGCGGGGCTGAGTCTAAGAGAGACAGCAGGGTCATACCCAAAGAGAATGAGAGGTGGCTTGGAGCAGGAAGGGGAGGAGTCTTTCGATGCTTGGAGAGAAATGCAACATAAAGGAAATAGGGGAACAAACAATCTGCGGGGATTTCACCATCTTAGGCTAAACTGAAAGAAGGGGAGGAGAAAGTGTCTGCCCCTGAGCACAGTGGCAGGACAGATGTTTCAGGAGAAACCAGAAGGGACCTTCTGTGGGACAGGGGGAAAGAGATGTGTCCGGCTGTGCTAAGTGCAACTGAAGTTTGGAGACAGGCCGAACTAGGAAACCTCAAAGTGAGCATGTATGAGGCATGACCTGAGAAGAGAGCTGGCGAGGAAAAACTGATAACAGGTTTTACAAGGAGCTGAGAAAACCAGCATGGTTTGGAGTACTGGAGTAAGAACTGGTCAACAGAGGAGGCAGGACCGCCAGTAGAGGAGAGCCAGGAGGACGCAGCAACAGCGATAGACACTGTTACATGAATTCTTGGCCTCTGTTCTCTACGGACGATGTGGGACCCGTGCCAAAGGCATTTCACAGGGAACGAAGAAGAAAAAGAATAGAAAAATCAAGATCTCAACTAAGAGATGGCATAAAATGTGGGGAAAACAACAACTTGCAAACATGGGCTCAAACATAAACTGGAGTGAACAGCAAAGGAACGGGATCCTTAAGAATATGGACCGGGAAGTTTGAGAAATGCAGGGAAGAGCAACCTCCCATAAAGCTAAATGCTAAACCAGAAGGAGCAACTAGGCTCCCTGGGCCAAAAAAGACTTTTTTAATTGAGTTGACACAAGCAAACCAAGCAAATCTCTCGTCTACACTGGTTCAACTTAATACGACTTTAAATGGATGTAATTAAACTAGTAGAAACCCCTTGGAGAACACAACTAGGGCATGGTTTCACATACATGTCTTTCAGTAGAAGTAACTGTTTAAGAAGCCCGTCTCTCTCCCCTCTTCAATTATGCCACTAAAACTGTTTGTGGGATGTCCTGGTAAAGTGGACCGGGGAGTTGATAGGGGTTTAAAAACTTTTTTTTCCCCAGCTGGGTTGTTTTTAACCCATACTAGTTCCTAGATCAGGTTTACCATGASGGAGAGAGGGCACAGCCTGATACAGCATCTGCCTAATCCATTACCTTTGCCAAGAGAAGTGTAGGTGAAACCACAGTCTTATTCTGATTTAGCTCAATAGGTGTCTAGTCAATTCCAATTAACTCCAAAGAAAACTAGTTTAGAATAAAATAAGAACAGCATAGCATTTTGATAGAGAAGCCTGGCATGCGATATTAAAACTCCTTCACCATTCAAAACCAAACATGCTCTAAGAACTGCCAGCTAAAAAGGTGTCGAACACATTAGCCTCCAACAACCAGCGCTCAGAGAGATTTTCAATGGCATAAAACTAATACGGTGAATTAAATCCATTATGAGCATGAGKTTTTTTGTTCATTAAGACAAAACCTCTCATCATTTTGCAAATGGTTGGGATGGTACCCTACAACCCAATCTCTTCCAGACTTCACAAAAAGCAAAGGAGAAAATGTCTTTGTTGCAATAAAAGCCTGCTTTTGCTCAGGTTAGCTATTAGTTGCCTACAYGTGAAAGTCCCCTTGGATTAAGTTAAGATATGAATATCGCTCCTGCAATATTGCTGTACAGACTATGGAAACAAGTTTCCTGAGATAAAGTTATTTGGTAACAGATATTTTCTAGTAATTATCTATAAACAAACCCTCCTTGCACTAAAATCCCAACAATTGTGGTTTCCACACATGCTTGGTTTCTGCTCTCGGGGATCCTAACTTGAGTCGCCTGAGATAAGGCCTCCTGATTGACTTTTCAACCATAACACTGCCCCTCACATGTCCGCATCCCACCCCAGGGTTAAGGCAGCAGAATTGTTCGGGTAGGCTCAAAGCAAATCAGATCCATGAGCTACCCCCGCTGAAAACGAGTCTGCCCCAAAATAACAGTACTTTCTCAGCCCGATCAGTTCCCTGATCTGACTCAACCCTCAGCCTCTCCAGCACTTGTGTTGGCAAGTGCAAGTGGCGGCAGGACAGTAGGAAAGAGGCCAGCAAATGTGTAAGCCAGCTTATCAGGGCTGCCACCAAACTTCTAGCCACAGGAAGCAAAGAGTTTCATTTTTTTTCCTGGAGAAAATGTGCGTTGAGTTAATTTGCTCTGGTCAGTGTTCACCATAACAGATGTCACGTCTACACTAAAAGCTGTTCAGCTCTGGTTTCTGTACCGGTTTGGCCAGGTCATGCAAACTAGATGCCAGCAGATCACGACTATCTCAGCTAAACCCTGCCCGGGCCAAGCATAAAATGACAGGTACTAAACACAGCAATGACCAGTCACCCAAAATCCCATTGCTGCCAACACTAGTGCAAGGCTTCTCTACACTTGGGCTCTGGGCAGGCTTAGTTATCCCATGATACAGGTACGGCAGCGCCATACAATGCAGGCAAGCCCAGTCCCCGCGAGTGGCGATCTGCACCATTGCCAACAGCTCGGGTTTAAATAATGGCAAGCTCCACCAGCGTAAGCGGCAGCTCGGCCTTCCCGCGCCGCACGGAGCAAACCTCACGAGGCCAAGGGCAAGCTGTGGAGAGCCTGCTTGGGATTGTATTGGCGCTAACTTTGTGTGGCTCAGCAGACAAAGAGGTGTGCTCAGCTAGGGTCCAAGTTCTTTCCGAACCCTTTAAATCGCTGCCTGCTCTGCTTCCTTTTACTCTTGCAACGGGCTCTCAACTGCCGTCTAACTGGGACACAGGCACGCCGGAAGGAAATGGTGATTTTTTTCCAATCTTAGGGTACTGAAAAGGTCCAGCGCATCCCTCTGCAGCAAGAGCGCCGGAGGACAGGATTTCTCTTCTTTCTGAGGTGCTGTGCAAGTCCTTTGGCCAGGGGGCACTGTGGAAGGCCAACGAGGGATGCACTTTGACCCTGGAAACACACCCACAGGAGATACCTTTGTAACATTCATTCCCAGAAAGGCACAAAACCTAGAATGAAATTCTGCCCCCCCCCTTTTTTTTTTCTCCCTGGAGATTACAAAATGTAAGACTGATTATATATCAGTTACTGGAAACTCAAACGGGAATCGCTGCTTGGAGTTCAATGCCCACAACCCACTTACTTCCACGGGAGCAACAGCAGCGGAACAAGAAGGAAAATGACCCTACTGGTTTTCAGAGGCGCTTGGAAGGGCCAGAAAGAAACAACCTGCCTCAAGAGTAATAGTCACATTCACTTAGAATAGTTTGTTCAGTTTGGCAGTCTTTGTTGCCATTAGTAACACAGGCAAGAAATTACATTTGTTTTTCCACATGATCATCAAGAGTCCATGTGGGGTACAGAGGTCCAGCCTGAGTGCAAATGCAGAGAACTTCCTGAGATGTCTTAACAGGATTCAGCCCCAAGCAGCGTTTCTGATAACCCCTTTAAAGTGAACGGGTGGGGGTGGGGGGGTGGAAATCGAGACGATCCCCTCACAGGACTCACTATGGATCCCAAATGCTGCCAGAGAAAAATCTAAAAACGTAACTGAAAAAAAAGAAAAAGAAAAAGATTTATTTTGCATCATGCTACTTCTCACGTAGAGGTCTGAAGTTATAGTGGCAATAAGGAACAATTAAGCTGGAACAAAATTCAGCCATTGAGAAGCCAGACCACGTCCACCGCACAATTCCACAGAAGCCGTTACGATGCACTGGATTTGGCCTTTGGCCTGTATGGCAGTTCTAAACTCCGTTTGGGTTTCCCACTTTGCTACACGGAAACCCCTGGCTGTTGCTGTGCTGAGCCAGGCTTTGCCTACATATATTTGCTTAAGCTGATTTAAAGACACAGTAACACTGTAAGTAATTATAGATACTCAGCACGATGTGTTGAAAAGAGAGGAAAAGAAAAAAAATCCATCCCCATTTAAAATAGCAAAGTTTGCTGCACATTTGGTAGGCCTTTAATAATAAGCCTCGGCTACTGGATAACTTGTGTCACTAATCCCTCGGACGTTCAGGAAAATCAGACAGAAAAGGCTGCGCCCATGAAAGCCCCTTTGAGCAAATCTGTAAGGAATGAAGAAAGATGCAACTAAGGGCAGATATCTCTAAAAATTTTCATGTCCGAAAAGCCTCACATCCTACAAAGTACTACAACTGGAACGCAGCTCGCCGTTCCCCAGGAGATGAGAGGGTACACCAGAACACAGAGGTCCCAACTGCAGCTTCCTTCTGAGGGCCAGACTACACCAGACTCGGGTTTCTCAAATGTTCCCACAAGTGTGTCTTCAGAATTAGGCGACTAAGCAGCAAAACCRTTGCTACTAGATCTGTACAGGCACCACGCAGTCTTTAGCCCTGTTCTGGCACCGGGACCTGCTAGATCTAGGCATTGGTGACAGTGATGAAAACGCAGGGCAGAGAAGAGAAAGCTAATGCAGACATGGCAAAAAACCCTCAAAGCTGCAAAGGAAGCTGGACGTGTAAGCCTTTTACTCATGCAACTCCCCACTAACTTTGGCGGTATCCAGCAAGAACAATGGTCCTCAAGAGCAGATTCTCTGGAAAGAGGAGAAACTTGCCTCATGTTGAGTTTAATCTACAAAACCTTCTTGAGGTGCTTTTCTGAACTGGTTCCACCCACAATCAAATCAAGGTATCGAAAGAGCTCACAGAGGAAGCTGCAGTAAAGCTACCAAGTATGGACACTAAGTCGAAGGACAGTTTAGCTTTTCCCTCCAGCGAGGCCAGCGGCAGCAGGAAGCACCTCCTCGCCAGTCCTGCCGCTGCCCATGTTTGTCTTGGATGCAGGGAACGAGGGGCCCTGGCCCAGACCCTCGTGCCACCCCATGGCTCTCTGGCAGAAGCAGAGCGCAGGCAGCACCGGAACAGGGGCAAAGCCGCCTGCACGCCCCGGGGCTGCCGTGCCTCCGTGAGGACGGCCTCAGCCCCCTCCACGGCCTCAGCTGCCAGCGGAGCACCGCAGCCGCCACCACCGGCCCGCCGCAGCCGCCAGCCTCCCCGCCGGGCCCGCGTGGGCCAGGACTCGGGGCGCTCGCCTTCCTCACCCCGCTCCTGCCGAGCGGCCGCGGCC